>NC_137682.1:967236-982236 GCF_963989245.1 Nansenia antarctica | reverse complement strand
CATCACATCGGCAAGACAAGCAGCATAGGGGTGAACACCCAGCGCTACATGTCCGACTGCTGGATCCGAAACTCAGGTGGTTAATATACTGTATGTATGCACGTACGCAGAATACCTTAAATATGTCCTTCCAATGAAACTTAACAAAAATAGAAGAATTCCAAGAACTCTCGACTCTTACTATCTCTCTCTTTCTCTCTCTCGTTCAAGCAACCCCTCCAACCACCATCTTGTCTCGTTGGGGTAGGGGGGGGCATATTTATATTTATGTAAAAGCTTTGTTTGGATCTGGTAATCGAAAGGGAATAATTCAGAGTCGTACATTATGTGACAGACTGGGTTTCCACAGATCTGTGTGGGCGACACTTGAGGTTGAGATGTCTCCGGCAGGGCTACCAGTCACGAGAGCGTGGCTCCAAACCACCTCTAACCCTAACCCTTCCATAAAGCAGTCTTACTGATATAATAATATTCCTCTGTTAAGAGTATTTCACCAGTATATTGATCATACTGTCATACAGCTCTATATTCAATCTGAACAAATGTAAGTCTTAATTACATGATATGCGGTGTATATATACAGAGTTACACTGTAGAATAGCTTTCTGGGATTGAAGATTTGTTTCGTGTCATGACAACCAGATGGTCCTTGCTGTTTACACGCTGTCTGTAGCAGCTTCTTGTTCTGTGGCTGTTTGATTCTGAAGCAGAGTGCCGTTCTACACGACACAACTACACTCAGGCTGTTTGAAGGGCAGGGGGGGCGAAAAGAAAGAAAGGGCACCTACTGCACAACATGGGACCCCATCAGTGCACATGGTCAAGTTTAGACCATTGGGAGGGCAGCCAATAGGGCACATCCTCTCATTTTGCCACTCAAAAGGGCACTTTAGTGCGACGTTTTTCAACTGTGGGGGCACATGGTCAAGTTTAGACCATTGGAGGGGCACCAATAGGGCACGTCCTCTCATTTTCGCCACTCAAAAGGGCACTTAAGACGCCCCCCCTGCCCCCCCCTGAGTCCACCAGTGGTTCTCGGGACAATTAGCCCTCTCTCTCTCTCTCTCCATCTCTTTCTGTTTTTCCAGTCTTTTATCCCTCTGTATGGAGAGGGGGAACAGCGTTAAAGTTACCCCGATGAGTCACACCCTAGGATGGGGAGCGAGGAGAGGAAGCAGGCGTGAAGGCCACCCCTGATGTTCTGTCTGGGGAGGCTGGTGGAGGTAGAACCCGGAGGACGGACTCACTAATGCGTTCCTCGTTCCATACCGTGCATTACAATGAGCCTGTCCTCCCATGTTTACCTCCAGCACAGACATAAACATAGACATCGCTATCTAGAGCCACATCGTGAGTTTAGAATGATAAGGTTCTATCTCCGTTTAGAATGATAAGGTTCTATCTCCGTCTAGGGTAGATCAGAGATATTGAGCGTCAAAGTTTTGACATTCCATTATGTTTTGTGAGATGGAACCTTTGTATTTTATGAATTACTAACTCAAAAATTTCAACATTTAAAAAAATAACACCACATAGGCATTAATAAACACCTAATGGATCAGAGTATGTGAAAAACTAAATTTTGACAAAAATGGAGATTAGAACCGTATAATTCTAACGTCACGCACTGCTATGTAGATTAAAACCGACAGTGACAATAGAAGTGTTTAACCAGTAGGAGCATTGCCATATCCAGGGCCTCTATTGGTTGAGCTGGAACATCTGCATACGTCAGGTCAGGTCTGGGGTCAGATATTGGTCCTATTTCTACCTTATACCCTTTTTCTCTCCCCCCCCCACACTCTCTCCTATTGTACCTGTTTGTAGGGACACAGCCTATAAAAAACATTTACCTGGATGAGTGTTATCATAATACCCATAGTACTTTATAGGATTTACCACTACCGTAATACCCCTAGTACTTTATATATATACGAATGACCATTACCGTAATAACTATAGTATTTTATAGGGATCATGGTCATTACTGTAATAAGCATAAGTATTTTATATGACTTACCATTACTGTAATAACCATAGTTTTTATGGGGGTTTACCATAGTATTTATGGGGGTTTATCATTACCGTAATAACCCTAGTACTTCATATAACAGAAAAGGTAAATGATAGCGACTCTGCATACCTCTAAGGAAGTGGAACACCATGGCGGCTCAAACAACGAGGCTTCACGCCGATACACAAGGCAAACAAACACTGAATTTCATACGTCTTTTTTTCTTTTAGTTTCATTCACTAAATATTTAAAACAAGCGTCACTTGACTAGTCATAAATGTGATAATTTACGTTTTCTGTTTTCATGTCTTTATACGTTGTCGGATCACCTGAATGAACCGCAATAAGAAAGAGAGTGTCCAGAATGTTCCGTTTGCTCTACGACATCACCACAGAGGCAATCAGGACAACAAGCTTCGCATGGTGTGATCCCTCTCTCTGTCGACAGGGGGCGCTCTGGCTCAGTAGCACCAGGGGAGTGTGTATGTGTGTGTTCTGATTGCGAGCCAGAGAAGCGCCCAGCCAGGAGCCAGGAGGAGTAGGGAACGGTTCCGGAATGAAATCTTGGGGTGAAAGGAGTTCTTAGAACCTTTAGAGAACACAGCAACGGAACTCACCACGGAATGTCTACACAGGACATGAGCATGGAGAATAAGAGATTGGGGTTTAGCTCAGGGCAGGGACAGGTTCAGAGACCCACTGTTCTCCACGTACACATTCAGACACTGTCCCCCTGGTCTCTGTCTGTCTGTCTGTTTGTTCATCCACCGTTCCTATTTCCCTTGTAACGACGTGGATGGAGGGACGCAGACGAAAGAAAGAGACCCAGGTTCATATATTTGGCTGAGAGAGGGAGGAAGCAGGAGGAGGAGGAGGAAGCGAATTCAGGAACATTTGAGCAACGTAGCAACGTAGCACTCTTGAACGTAACACGGTCCATTCATTGACATTCATCCCACGTCCCTCGCGAGGTTCAGATGCATAGAGTGAATGAGGAGGGGAGAGGAGGAGGAGGAGGAGGGGGGGGGGGGTGTAGAGAAGAGGTAAAGGGGGGAGGACGGGGGGGGGGGGGTAGAGGGGGAGGGGAGGGGTAGAGGAGAGGGGGAGGGGCGTGGGAGGAGAGGGGAAGGGGAGGAGAGAGGCTGCACTGTGGGGCAGGGAGTGACAGATGGGCCACGTGGTTAAAGCCAGGAGGGAGAGAGGGAGAGAGAGGAGAGAGGGTGCAGCAGTCTGCAGCAGCATCATCTCAGCAGAATGGACAGAGTGTGTGAAAAGAAGGATGGAGGACAAGAGGGGGGTGCATCCGTATCCTTCCCAGCATGCCGTGTGTGTAGCTGTGTCCCTGGGCTGTTCTAGGTGTGTGTGTGTCACAGTGTCACAGTTCCACAATCCTCTTGGTTCCAGAATTCCAGAATGAGAACTCTCCCGCCTTCATTCCAGAATGTGTCAGAACGCCACAGCAGTCCAGGCTGGCTGTCGAACCGCTCCCCTCTGATCTGTCCGTGGCGTAACGGTCCTTTGGTCTAGCAGAGACCCGAGTCAGTCGAAAAACCCTGTTTAATAAAACCAACCCGTGCTTCATACTCTCCGTCAAGAAAATCTGCAGGGTTCGTCTGTCGTTCTGTGCCGCCCCCCCCCTCGCTTCTGCTGGATTTGGTTATCATTTCCTGTGTAGACACACACACACACACACACGCACACACACACACACACACACACACACACACACACACACACACACACACACCCCGTTGGCAGTGTGAGGAGATCCGTGGGGGGGTTCGGGCTTGTGTTGCATTGTGGGAGCTCCTCTGGTTGGTTTGATCCTGTGTGACACGCTAGTGTCAAACTCCATCACATAGGCAGTCTGTCTCACTGTCCACTCTGTCCTTGTCCAAACACTTCCCAGGATATAGAAGATAGTCAGTTTATATGGTATATAGTATATACAGCTTTGTACAGGTTAAATACAATCCAAGAAAACGTATATATGGCCTTCTATCTTGTATGAAAGACAAATCAACAAATCAACGAACAAATCGACACGAGCGGGGTGTCTTGTAAACTAACTCTTTAGTGCTTTGATTCAAACGTACGGGGGGGGAGGGGGGGGGTTCCGGAACCTTCTCTCGCTATCCACTGTGGAATGTTTACAACTACCGTAACTGTTTACCTTTTTACTGTGACGGTCGGAAATAAGACGACACACTTTTCGCTACGACTTCTAAAGACTTCAAAAGCTCCAAAGGATTTAACTCCTTCGTCATACAGTTTTACTGTACGCTCAATATTCTCTGTATGACCTGGTGTCGTACTGTAGATATCAGTGTTGTTGTTGCTATGACTACTTTACCATACAGTACTAGTAGATATTAGATACTGGTGTAGTTGTTGCTATGGTAATAAGTTTACCATACAGTAGACATTAAGATATTGGTTTTGTTGCTATGGTTTCCGGTGTGTACCATTACATTATAGGGTGTTTCTGTATCGTTTCTTTCCACACCGGGTCTGAAGAGTCATACATTCAGGCTTCTTCTGGGACCAAGGAGATGTCCAGTCTCTCCCTTCCTAGGCAACACTCACTATCACCTAGCCTCCTACTTCCTGTCTTTATCACCAATATCCTCCTGCCAGAGTGGTGTGTTTAGAAGAGTGTTGCCAATGATGGGGTACATGTTCTATTGGCTCTAACTCCTCATGGAGACTCAAATAGTTCCTTTGACACAAACCTGGAGCAAACGGAGCACCACTCTCTCAGCCCTCTGCCACTCACACACCGCAAAGTAAAACCAGGAGAAAACCCTGGAAGAAGAAGAAGCATGAACTCAAAACACACCTCCTCCCCCTCCTCCCCCTCCTCCACGTCCAGACCGAGGGAGAGACCCTCAGAGCAAAACGAGACCCTTCACAATGGGACGGATGTTCAAAAAACACGACTTCTAAACGGTCAGTCAGTGGTTGAGTTTGTCCAGTCGGACGGTCACAAGTCAACGGTTCGGTCAGAAACACAATCCATCCTTCTCTACTCAGTGGTCCTGGGGTGGTTTGTTGAGCATATCTCCGGTTGCTTCTTCTCCTCCTCCTCCTCCTCCCCCTCCTCCTCCCCCTCCCCCTCCCCCTCCTCCGTCCTGTTGGGGTGATGATGAAGAGGATGACGAAGAGGAGAACTCTGTGACGCGTCGCGCCAGGGGGTTTGTGCTCTTGAGGAGTTCCATGGCGGAGACTCGCGCCCCTCCGCTGGCCGACGACTTGCTGCCTTTCTTCTGGAGCAGCGCCATGAAGGTGTCGTTGCGCGAGCTGGACCTCGGCGTGCTGCCCAGGGTCAGGGTTCGGAGGTCACCGCCGCTGTTGCTGCTGTGCTTGACCGGGGACACCAGGCTCTGCCGGCTGCCGAACGAGTCGGACGGCTCCTTGCGACCCAGAACTTTCCTCTTTGACCTGGAGGAGAGGAGAAGGAGGAAAGAGGGAGGATGGAGGAAAGAGGGAGGAGGAGAGAGAGGAGGAGGAATGAGGGAGGATGGAGGAAAGAGGGAGGAGGAGAGAGAGGAGGAGGAACGAGGAAGGATGGAGGAAAGAGGGAGGAGGAGAGAGAGGAGGAGGAAATGTAAAGTTGATTGATTGATTGATTGACAGGGTTCCCACACCTTCTGAAACATCAAATTCAACCACCTTTCAAGACTCAATTCCCTCAAATTCAAGGACCCAACACGGCATAGTTTGAGACAGATCTAGATGAGAATTTATATAATAGGAACTATCCGCTCACAGACAACAATTAAAAAGAGAGGCTTGAATGTGTGAACACTAGATGGTCTCTTGCCTTCTCTACCACAGCACAGCAAAACAATATATTGTGATGATATGTGTCAAGTTAAGCAATACAGAGACTTATTTACTAGTTGACGAGTAAATAAGTAAAAAAAAAATGAATATACTGTATATATATTTTCTTTTTAGAGAGAGAGAGAGAGAGAGAGAGAGAGAGAGAGAGAGAGAGAGAGAGAGAGAGAGAGAGAGAGAGAGAGAGAGAGAGAGGGGAATTCAAGCACTTTCAATGACCCATGTCTATTTTCAAAAACTTTTAAGACCTTGATTTGTTTTTCTCAAATGCACAAACTTTCAAGGACTTCAAGGACCCTGGATTGATACTATCACATCATAACGAATGAAATTAGTTGTATTTCTATTTTGTCCGTTTATTTGTCAACATATACTGTACATTAATTTAAACACAATACATTCAAAATAGTTCTTTCCATTGTTGCATTCTCCTTGCCTACTAAAAGTCTATTCACAGAAAGTCTGTTCAGAAAACACCTTTGCTGTTGCTAAGAAACACAATAAGAACCTGGGCATCATTCTGGCTGGATGATTAGTTGGAATACTTAAGCAATAATATCACACGAGAGGGAGTGTGTTATACTGAATATCAGCACGGCTGTGATTGGGTCGTAGGTACGAGGCCGCAGGCCGAGTACCGAAGACGATCACAGCCGTGCTGATATTCAGTATAACAGCACGACCTCGAGTGTGATATTGCTTTTATACAACAGTTTTACAGCGCGATTTATTAGTTAACAGTAATAAGCGACAACAGATTATGATTTGTTTGTTTATTTAATCATAAAAATAAAATAAAAATAGTTCTGCAACTGAACTTCAAATGGACTGTTGCCTAGTAACCTGAACACAAACATGTAGTCTAATTAACGGTCATTTAGTAGAACATCTGTGCGGCGGAGTGATGCATATAGTTAAAAGTCCTAGTGCTGTTATACTGTATATCGTAACTCATGGAATGCCTCTTGTCCAATCAAATTACTTGGTCGGAACTAACTGTTGTATAATTTTATTTAGAATCCGTTACGAAATGACATTGTGTCACAGGTTTAAAAGCAAGGCTTCAAGGCATAATGAAACAAAGAAGCTCACAGATAAGAGTGTTCAACAGTGTTTGTTTCAATAACAGTCTATTTTGGTGCTTAGAAAATCGTGGACATCGTGTCGTTGCTAAGGAACATGCTTAGAAACTATTAAGATACTGTATCTTAGAAACTACCAAGATATATTTCTTTGGTTGCTGATCATTAATGATTTTCAGCTGATGGTAATTTGGTGTGATTTTTTGAATAAATTATATGATCATAAAATACTGTTTCACTCACTGTGTGTGTGTGTGTGTGTGTGTGTGTGTGTGTGTGTGTGTGTGTGTGTGTGTGGGTGTGGGTGTGTGTGTGTGTGTGTGTGTGTGTGTGTGTGTGTGTGTGTGTGTGTGTTGGCATACCTGTGTATGATGGTGAACAGGTCCTCCGTGGTGTGTGTGGTAGGTGTGTGTGCAGACCCATCCTCATCCGTCTCCTCTGTGATGTGGAGTTCCGTCTTCCCTCGTCTCTCCTCCTCCACGCTCTCGTCAGCCACGCCTTCTGCTGGGTCAACATGACGCGTTAGTTAGTTTGTTGGATCTACGGGGGGTCTTCTAACAACATTATATGCTGCATTATATGTCACTCACACACACACATACACATGCACACACACACACACACACACACATTCTCTTTCTTTCAGGTCAGCATGATATTCACTGTTAGCAGTGACGCCACACATTTTTAGATTTAGATTTAGTCATCTAAAAATGTATTAGACCCATATACTTTCTGTTATACATATAAACATTTTTGTTTAGTTTTATTTTACTACTCTATCTTTTCAGTTTGTAAAGCGTCTTTGAGTGTCTAGAAAAGCGCTATATAAGTCTAATGTATTATTATTATTATTATTATTATTATGTGTGATCCTCCGATTCCTACCTCCACCAGCCTCCCCCCATTCCCATCCCATCGTGGTACCTGTCTCTGTCCTAACCCTAACCCTAACCCCATCCCACCATGGTACCTGTCTCTGAGATGGACACTCTTATGGTACCTGTCTCTGAGATGGACACTCTTATGATACCTGTCTCTGTCTCTGTCCTGGTCCAGGAGCTGCTGGTCACTCTGCCCTCCAGGTCCGTCAGGAAGGAGTCCTGCAGTGAAGACTCCTTGGAGCTCTCGTCATCTGTCCCCAGGTGGTTGTCCACCTCCTTATAGGACATGTCCTCCGGAGGGAAGACTCCTCCCACGGGGGACCGCAGGCCCAGGGGGCTGTCCGTCTGGGGTCCGTGTCTGTCCGTCTGGGACCCGTGTCTGTCTCCAGTCCCGTTGGTACCGTTGGTTCCGTTGGCCCGGCCCGGGGAGCACGAGGGGATGAGCAGGAGCACGTTGGGCTTCTTGGGAACCGGAGGAGGAACCTTCAGAGGAGAAACAATAAACAAACAATCAGAACCAGAATCAGAACCAGAATCAGAATCAGAATCAGAATCAGAACCAGAACCAGAATCAGAACCAGAATCAGAATCAGAATCAGAATCAGAATCAGAATCAGAACCAGAATCAGAATCAGAATCAGAACCAGAATCAGAATCAGAATCAGAATCAGAATCAGAACCAGAATCAGAATCAGAACCAGAACCAGAATCAGAATCAGAACCAGAATCAGAATCAGAATCAGAATCAGAATCAGAATCAGAATCAGAACCAGAATCAGAATCAGAATCAGAACCAGAACCAGAATCAGAATCAGAATCAGAATCAGAATCAGAATCAGAATCAGAACCAGAATCAGAATCAGAATCAGAACCAGAACCAGAACCAGAACCAGAATCAGAACCAGAATCAGAATCAGAATCAGAATCAGAATCAGAATCAGAATCAGAATCAGAATCAGAACCAGAATCAGAACCAGAATCAGAATCAGAATCAGAATCAGAATCAGAATCAGAATCAGAACCAGAACCAGAATCAGAATCAGAATCAGAATCAGAATCAGAACCAGAATCAGAATCAGAATCAGAATCAGAATCAGAATCAGAACCAGAATCAGAATCAGAATCAGATGATGTTATTGCCATGACGACATGTAAACATGTTGGTTTGGGACAGTGGAGCACGGTTTACAGCAGGACAGGTGCAAGACAGGACAAGACAGTGCAAACCAACATCATGTGTGCACGAGTCATAAATAATATAAATATAAGAAGTGCAAAAAGTGTTCAAGTGTTCATGTCCAGACAGTCCAAAGGTCTCTGGGTGGGGGTGGAGGGAGGGTAGATAGATAGATCTAGAGAACCATGGTTAGTAGAGAGTCTTTAAGGACAACTAGCGTTGCATCAAATTGAATAGAACAGAATCATAACAATTATACACAACAGACAAATAGTATACAGATTGTCTTACAAAGAGACCTAGACTTAGATTTAGTCAATAATTAATTAATACTATATATATATATATTAATACCTATACTTAATTTTATTTATTTGTTGTTTCTTTTTTATTATTAGCTACTACTCAAACTTTTCAGTTTGTAAAGTGTCTTTGAGTGTCTAGAAAAGCGCTATATAAGTCTAATGTATTATTATTATTATTATTATTATTATTATTATTATAAATAGAAGCCTAGAATATGTGCATAGAGAATATCCTTTATAAACAAATAGACAAATTGATACACTAATATAATCACAGAGAATACACATTAAACAATACAGGCAGGTTGCATATAGAATACAACGGTCCTGTTTGGCTCAGTTGGGTTAGGGTTAGAGCAGGGAAGCAGCTTTGGATACAAACAGAGTCAAATACTGTTTGTTGCATCATTGCCAATTAGAGAAAATGCAAACACCTAATAAACATCTCTGCAGTCTGCAGTCATTCAGCAAACCTTTCTCAAACCTTTCTCACTGGTTTCTCACTGGTGAATTGAGCTTGATCTTGTGATCCCAAGGGTAAGGAGAGTTATGTTTTTGTCTCTCCACTTTTCTTTCTGTATTATTTTTCTTTATTTCGTTATTAAGTTTCGTTATTAAGTTGTCTTCAACTAAACATGTACATGTAAATAATAGGGCTAATGTATGTATGTATGTATGTATGTATGTATGTATGTATGTATGAATGTTATGGAAGTGTATTGTCTGTATTTAAGTGTTTAAGATGATATATATTTTTTAAAGTATGGTATGAGGACCCCAGGAAGAATAGCTACTGCATATCTGCTGTATCTAATGGTGGATCCAAACAAACAAACAAACCTTGGGGTTCTTCTTGTCCAACTCACAATACTGTTTGTTGCATTGCCAATTCGTGACGTTAGAGTTATAAGGTTCTATCTCCATTTTTGTCAAAATTGAGTTTTTTACATAATCTGATCCATTAGGTGTTTATTAATGCCTGTGTGGTGTTGTTTTTAAAATGTTGACATTTTTGAGTTAGTAATTCATAAAATACAAAGGTTCCATCTCACAAAACATAATGGGATGTAAAAACTTTGACGCTCAATATCTCTGAACTGCCCTAAACGGAGATAGAACCTTATCATTCTAAACGGAGATAGAACCTTATCATTCTAAACGGAGATAGAACCTTATCATTCTAAACGGAGATAGAACCTTATCATTCTAAACGGAGATAGAACCTTATCATTCTAAACAGAGATAGAACCTTATCATTCTAAACGGAGATAGAACCTTATCATTCTAAGCTCACGAATTAGTGAAAATGCAAACACCTAATAAACATCTCTGCAGTCTACAGTCATGCAGCATACCTTGGGCCTCTTCTTCTCCAGCTCAGCCAGACAGGAGATGGTCATCCGGCTGGGGAGAGTCTTGCTCTTGTCCTGGAGCTCCTGGGTCTCCTGGCTGCAGGGGGAGGGCAGCGAGCCGCCGTCCTCCGGCCCGAGACGGAGCTCCAAGTCCGGGTCGAAGTCCAGCTCCAGCCCCGGGTGCTCCAGGAGGGGCTGGGGGTCCGGGAGAGGGGGGAGGAGGTCGTAGAGGGACTGGGAGTGAGGGAGGAAGGGGAGGTCGTACAGGGGCTGGGGGGTGTCGGGGGTCACACAGGGGCTTGAAGTGGGGGTGTGGAGGGGGTGGGGTTTCTTCAGCTTAGGCTTCCTCACCACCATGTAGATGTTGCCTAAGGGCAAGGGTCTGTCCACGGGGGACGCCGGGGGGGAGTCTGGGGTCAGGGGGGAGGACGAGGGAGACTTCAGGAGGAGGTTGAGCGGCCGTTTGGGTAAGGGGGGCTTCATGGCCACGGGGGGTTTGGGTTTGGGGGCGACGGCGGGGGTGACGGGTGGGGGACTGAGGTCGCGACCCTGCTCCTCCTCGATGATGTCAGAGGCGCCGTCGGGGCAGTCGGCCGCCAGGTCGGACCGGGACACGGAGCGCAGGCGGATGTTCCGCAGTTCGTTCTGGGTAACCGCGGGCGATGCCGCGGCGGCGCTGTTGGGGTTTGGGAGCTTGCCGGGCTTGGCGGTGGTGGAGGTGTCCGAGTGGCGCCGGCTGGCCTTCTGCTTGGGCTTGATGGATGACAGGTCCAGGTGGGCGTTCACGGGCATCTCGAAGGACAGCCGGTAGCGAGCCGTCGGGTCCCGGGGCGACGTCGCCGGTAGCGACGACTTCCTCTCTGGGATTTTGGGGCGCATCTTACACCCCAGTGTCCCGGCGGAACCAGGACCGGTCGGGGTCCCCCCTGCGACCCCCATATTGGCGGGGACACTCTGGGTGGGCGTCTCTGATTGGCTGGAGTAGCCGCTGGAAGGGGACATGAGTCCGAGAGGTCTGAAGGGGGAGGAGGCCTTGGGGGTCTCGACGGCCTCGACGGAGAGCTGGGAGGAGGGGGAGGCGGCTCTGGATGTGGAGGGAGGAGAGTCCAGGAGAGACTCGGAGGAGCTTCCTCTCACCTTCATGCACTCGATCACCGTGGTGCCCGTGGCCGTGCTGGAGCCGGACAGCGACCTGTAGGGGTCGCTCGACTTCCACTCCCCCAGTTGCCAGTGGGCGGGGAAGGACAGCTCGGACGCCTCGCGCTCCAGGGGGCCCTGGACGTCCAGGGCGGGGGGGGGGTTGTCGGCCCCGCCGTGGCCGTGGATGTGGTGGCCCAGCTCAGGCATCTCCTCCAGGTGTCCAGCCTTGTTGGACAAGGAAGAAGAGGAGGAGGAGGAGGGCATGAGGAAGTCGGGCTGGAAGTCGTCCTGGAGGTGGTCTCGGGGGATGTGGAGGCTCTTGGGTCGTCCATCGCGGTAGCGGCTCCCTACGCGACCTTCGACCTCCCCGAGGTTCTTCATGAGGGAGACGCTGCGTACGGGCGGCGGGGGTTTGCGTTTGGGCTTCTTCAGGGAGATGGAGCGCGAGCGCAGGCGCAGGCGGCCGTCCGGGCCGAAGTCGGAGATGTTGTCCGTGCTGGCGCTGTCCTCGGAGCTGCCGCTTGGATACAGGAGGGCGTAGCTCTCCCCCCGTTCGCCCCCCCCGTTGCGTGGGTGCAGCAGTTCCGCCATAACACCACCACCGCCGTTACCGGTCACGTTACCAGCTCCTCCTCCTCCTCCTCCTCCTCCTCCGCAGACGTTCTCCGAGGAGCAGAAGGAACCGGAGTCCGTCGGCGTGGAGAGTGAGCGCTCGCGGAACTTGAACGCGTTGGCCGCGGCGACCGACCGCGCTGACCTCTCCCTCCTCTCCCCCCCTCCGACCCCTCTCTCCCCCCCCGTCGCTCTCTCTCCTCCCCTCCTCTCCCCCGTGGGACTAGCCGCCGCCCCCTCCGTCTCGCTCCTCCTCCCCATCCCCATCATCCCCATGGCAACAACACCCCCTCCCCCTCCCCCTCCCCCACCCCCACCCCCACCTGTGACCAGGTGGTGTAGCCCTCTATGGGCCGCGAAGGAGGCAGAGTCCGATATCGACGTGAACGAACTAGAATGCGACTGGGACGACCCGGAGCTCATCGATGAGAGTCCCGAGCTCATCAGCCCTCCTCCTATCCCGCCTACACTTCCCATCATGCCCCCCCCCGGCTGTTTGGGCGCGGTGGGCGGGCCCTTCCCCAGAGGGCTGGGGGTGATGGTGTAGCTATACGCCTCGTTCCAGGTGCCGGGGGAGAAGGTGGACCCTTTCGGACCGTTCCATGACTGGGAGGGGAGGGGGGTGCTGGAGCACAGCAGGCCGGAGTGGTCCATCAGGCCCAGGGTCGGGGGGGGGTCGGGGGGGGACTGGGGCAGGCTGGCGTCCAGGTCAGAGTGGGTCTTCCTCAGCGGCAGGTGTTGGAGGAGGGGCGTGTCCGTCACGGGCTCCAGGGAGCGGGGCTGGCTGGAGGGGGAGGAGGGGGAGCCCTGGAGGAGGTCTACGGCCAGGAGCTTACCCTCACCTGGAGGAGGAGAGGGAGGGGAGGGAAGGGAGGAAGGGGGGAGATTTTTTAGAATTTTAGAGACAGAGAGAGAGGGAGAAGAGAGAGAAAGAGAGAGAGAGAGATGAGAAAAAGGGTATGCCACCACAACAAATTACAAACAATGCTTAGTCATCCTAGAGAAAGAGATAGAGAGAGATAGAGAGAGAGAGAGAGAGAGAGAGAGAGAGGGGAGAGGGAGAATCAAAACTCTAGCCTAATAGGAGGAGTTATTATTGTTACATTGTTTCTGTTTTTCTTCATTCTATGATGTCATCATTTCCTTTCTATCATTGTTGATTTATAAGGTTCTATACTGTGTGTGTGCTTTGTAAGGTGATGTATGTGTGCTTTGTAAGGTGATGTATGTGTGCTTTGTAAGGTGATGTATGTGTGCTTTGTAAGGTGATGTATGTGTGCTTTGTAAGGTGATGTATGTGTGCTTTGTAAGGTGATGTATGTGTGCTTTGTAAGGTGATGTATGTGTGCTTTGTAAGGTGATGTATGTGTGCTTTGTAAGGTGATGTATGTGTGCTTTGTAAGGTGATGTATGTGTGCTTTGTAAGGTGATGTATGTGTGCTTTGTAAGGTGATGTATGTGTGCTTTGTAAGGTGATGTATGTGTGCTTTGTAAGGTGATGTATGTGTGCTTTGTAAGGTGATGTATGTGTGCTTTGTAAGGTGATGTATGTGTGCTTTGTAAGGTGATGTATGTGTGCTTTGTAAGGTGATGTATGTGTGCTTTGTAAGGTGATGTATGTGTGCTTTGTAAGGTGATGTATGTGTGCTTTGTAAGGTGATGTATGTGTGCTTTGTAAGGTGATGTATGTGTGCTTTGTAAGATGTCTTGCCATGCTTTTAATAAAGCTTATTGAATTGAATGGATAAAGCTTATTGAATTGAATGGAATGGAGAGAGAACGAAAGAGAGAGACAGGGAGGGAGAGAGAGAGAGAGACAGGAGGGGAGGAGAGAGAGAGAGAGAGACAGGGAGGGAGAGAGAGAGAGAGAGAGAGAGACAGGGAGGGGGAGAGAGAGAGAGAGAGAGACAGGAGGGAGGAGAGAGAGAGAGAGAGAGAGAGAGAGAGAGAGAGACAGGGAGGGAGAGAGAGAGAGACAGGGAGGGGGGAGAGAGAGAGAGAGAGAGACAGGGAGGGAGAGAGAGAGAGAGAGAGAGACAGGGAGGGAGAGAGAGAGAGAGAGAGAGACAGGGAGGGGGGAGAGAGAGAGAGAGAGAGACAGGGAGGGAGAGAGAGAGAGAGAGAGAGAGAGAGAGAGAGAGAGAGAGACAGGGAGGGAGAGAGAGAGAGAGAGAGACAGGGAGGGGGAGAGAGAGAGAGAGAGAGACAGGGAGGGGAGAGAGAGAGAGAGAGAGAGAGAGAGAGAGAGAGGACAGGGAGGGGGGAGAGAGAGAGAGAGAGAGAGAGAGAGAGACAGGGAGGGGGAGAGAGAGAGAGAGAGAGAGAGAGAGAGAGAGAGAGAGAGACAGGGAGGGGGAGAGAGAGAGAGAGAGAGAGAGAGAGAGAGAGACAGGAGGGGAGGGAGGAGAGAGAGAGAGAGAGAGAGAGAGAGAGGAGAGAGAGGGAGAGAGGGAGAGAGAGAGAGAGAGAGAGACAGAGAGAGAGAGAGAGAGAGAGAGGGGTCTGAGAAACAGACCGAAATACATCATAATGAGTATTTCAGTGTAGAAACACATCTACTGTTCAACAATAAAGAGGCATATTTTTATTGA
>NC_137682.1:960688-967036 GCF_963989245.1 Nansenia antarctica | reverse complement strand
GGACAATATGGATGCCTTCCCCCCGGTTGTAGGGTTGCCTAGCAATGCCGGTCGCTGGTTGACAATGGAGACAGCACTTGAGTCAACAATGGCCTCCAGCTAAATCCTCCCAGCCAGTCATGCAGGTTGTTCTGTCTCAGGGTTTATACAGGAATCTGGAGGTTAATTTCAATACCTTTCTAAGACTTTTTGTCAATATTTTTCCAGACCTCACCGCCACTTTCGAGCTGTAACCATTGACATCAGTGACACCTTTAACTTAACAGTTTTAGTTTGCAACAGACTAGACCACTATCATTCACAACAGAATCTCCGGTTCATCTTTGTTTTTTAATAAAACTAATAAATTCACAAACTTTGACTAAAGGTTTTTAGGAATCAAACTCTTTGGACAGAGTCTAATTCAGAAAAATAGCTACACATTTCAAGAAAATTGATTTTTCAACTTTTAATACTTTTCAAGACACCGCGGATACCCTGAAACCAGTCAGCCATACTACAACTATTTATAGTTCAGGTGAAATGAATGAGTGCTACCGTTAGATTGTTACCTTTTCTTTTTACTGTTTTCCCCTGCTTTTATATTCATTCTATGCAATGTACCGGTATATGTTTTTATATATGTTTTTTATTCACTTGATGTTCTTATTCCTGTTGTAAAGCACTTTGAGCTGCATTTCTTGTATGAAAGGTGCTATATAAAGCTTTACTTACTTACTTACTACCGGTAACTACGTTTTCATGCTTTCAAAATAAATAGCATCTAATTATATGAACTTAATCTATCTGGGGTTATACGACATGTAACAGCAAGGGCGTTGAAACAAACGGTAAAGTCTCTCTTCTTCAGTTCATGTGAATGTGATGATAACGGATGAGGCCGTTGCAAGGAGCAGTGGAGTTAAAGACGTAACATAACAACTAAGATTTTCATTATGAAATGCAAGGTCCCTGTGCCCCGCGGTGGCGTAGCGGTCTAAGCACTAGCCACTAGTGCAAGCTGCCCACCGGGGACTGGGATCGAATCCCGGTCTCACCAGACCCGGATATGGCCGAGGCACACAGGGAGCGGCATATTGAGCGGCCGCTCCAGAGGGCGGTATAGGACTATTTCCGGACAAGGATCCGTCGCGCAAAAGCGCCCCCGGGGTGCCGGAATAACGGTGCTGGGCTCGAGGAGCCAGTCAGCTAGTCTGCCTGGCGGCCTCCTCTGGGGCTGCCGGCCACGGGGTCGTGCGGCGGATCCCAATAGGCAGGGGATAATTGGATGCTAGGTTGGGGTCAATTGGCTTTAGTATATGAAATGCAAGGTCCCAAAACTGCATCTACGCTTGAATAATATGTTTTTTGCTGTATGTATGTATGTATGTATGTATGTATGTATGTATGTGCTGTACAACCCTTCTTGTGTCTTCAGACTGTGTTTACCACCTCAAATTAGCCAGCCAAATCCATGTTTAGAGGTAGCTAGCTAACATTACATTGAGCATACTTGTAAGACTTTTCACTTTTCAAAAAATGAGAGAGAGGACGCTGGCGTTGCTTGTTCGCCGCTTCTCTGCCCGAAATCCAGATATACTTGCAGTACACAGAGTAGAATGTCCTACAAAGACACTTAGATTTAGATTTAGTCATCTAAAAAATAATTAGACCCCTGTACTTTCTTTTATTGTTTTTTTTTGTTTTGTTTTTATTTTACTACTCGATCTTTTCAGTTTGTAAAGCGTCTTTGAGTGTCTAGAAAAGCGCTATATAAGTCTAATGTATTATTATTATTATTATTATTATTCATACAAGCCAATAGCCACAACTCTGTCCGTTTGTCTACAGGTGACATGGCGTGACGTTAGAATTATAAGGTTCTATCTCCATTTTTGTCAAAATTGAGTTTTTTACATAATCTGATCCATTAGGTGTTTATTAATGCCTGTGTGGTGTTATTTTTAAAATGTAGAATTTTTTTAGTTAGTAATTAATAACATACAAAGGTTCCATCTCACAAAACATAATGGAATGTAAAAACGTTGACGCTCAATATCTCTGAACTCCCCTAAACGGAGATAGAACCGTATCATTCTAAACGGAGATAGAACCTTATCATTCTAAACGGAGATAGAACCTTATCATTCTAAACGGAGATAGAACCTTATCATTCTAAACGGAGATAGAACCTTATCATTCTAAACGGAGATAGAACCTTATCATTCTAAACGGAGATAGAACCTTATCATTCTAAACGGAGATAGAACCTTATCATTCTAAACGATCATTCTAAACGGAGATAGAACCTTATCATTCTAAACGGAGATAGAACCTTATCATTCTAAACGGAGATAGAACCTTATCATTCTAAACGGAGATAGAACCTTATCATTCTAAACGGAGATAGAACCTTATCATTCTAAGCTCACGATGGTGTGATGGCTGGACCCACGGCAGGGGAGGCTGGTTCATTAGGGGCAATTGGACAATGCCCCACCAAAGGGAGAAGAGAGAGATTTTTTTTCTATGACTTCTAGACAGTGTTGCTTCTGAATATCATAGTCCAATCAGCTAGTGTTCTGTGGAGTATATCATAGTCCAATCAGCTAGTGTTCTGTGGAGTATGTTCCAATCAGCTTCAAGTCCCGCCCCTTTCGGGGCAACTTTCACTCTACGCGAAATTGCACTAGGCTGTTCTCGTAGACTTGCATGTAAAATCTATTTTGGTTACTTCAGGCCATTCGGTCATTTGTCTATGGGGTTTTGGGACATGCACAAAGAATCGTACGTGCTTACGTCATGTCCGGCGTAGCTTTAGACCTGCTTCACCATCGCTATGGCGGCTAGTAATGTTCTGAACAACTCGGTTGAATCTTTAAAAGAAACACCGTTCAGCCGTCGTAGCAACCAGGAGAAATTAACAGTAAAGGAATTAGGACCACCCAGACCAAATTTAATTATAAAGCAAGTTTATACAAAGGCAGGGAAAATGGGAAAATCGTATAACCGAGGATTTAGGAGGATTTCTTTCTGTAAACAAATTGAACAAATGGATTAGAAGGAGGCATCTTTTGTTCCCAACTTGAGGATATTACAACTGGACCTATTACCGAAGTCAAACTTCGTTTGTGGTCGCAATCTCCGCGGCTGTTAGGCTGCTACTGTTGGTGTTTTGCGAAGCCAGAATACACAAACTCGACCTGAAGGTAAGTGAGTCAGCTAAGATAAAAGCTACTTCAAACATTTAGTAATATCGTCAGCATGGTACGTTTTCTATTGTCGTCTTTTAGCTTGTTTGTTTATGTATTCAGCACACGCGCACACACACACACACACTCACTAGAGGGGATGAAGAGGTCTGTACAGGGGGGTAGGGGAGATGAAGAGGTCTGTACAGGGGGGTAGGGGGGATGAGGAGGTATGTACAGGGGGGTAGAGGGGATGAAGAGGTCTGTACAAGGGGGTAGAGGGGATGGAGAGGTCTGTACAGGGGGGTAGAGGGGATGGAGAGGTCTGTACAGGGGGGTAGAGGGGATGAAGAGGTCTGTACAAGGGGGTAGAGGGGATGGAGAGGTCTGTACAGGGGGGTAGAGGGGATGGAGAGGTCTGTACAGGGGGGTAGGGGGGATGAGGAGGTATGTACAGGGGGGTAGAGGGGATGAAGAGGTCTGTACAGGGGGGTAGGGGGGATGAGGAGGTATGTACAGGGGGGTAGAGGGGATGAAGAGGTCTGTAGAGGAGGGTAGAGGGGATGGAGAGGTCTGTACAGGGGGTAGAGGGGATGGAGAGGTCTGTAGAGGTGGGTAGAGGGGATGTAGAGGTGGGTAGAGGTGATGAAGAGGTCTGTAGAGGTGGGTAGAGGGGATGGAGAGGTCTGTACAGGGGGGGTAGAGGTGATGAAGAGGTCTGTACAGGGGGGTAGAGGGGATGAAGAGGTCTGTACAGGGGGGGTAGAGGGGATGAAGAGGTCTGTACAGGGGGGTAGAGGGGATGGAGAGGTCTGTAGAGGTGGGTAGAGGGGATGTAGAGGTGGGTAGAGGTGATGAAGAGGTCTGTAGAGGTGGGTAGAGGGGATGGAGAGGTCTGTACAGGGGGGGTAGAGGGGATGAAGAGGTCTGTACAGGGGGGTAGAGGGGATGAAGAGGTCTGTAGAGGTGGGTAGAGGGGATGGCGAGGTCTGTACAGGGGGGTAGAGGTGATGAAGAGGTCTGTACAGGGGGTAGAGGGGATGAAGAGGTCTGTACAGGGGGGTAGAGGGGATGGCGAGGTCTGTACAGGGGGGTAGAGCTATTCTCATGCTAAAATCAACTGTAAATCCAGATTTTAAAGTTGATATTCTTCCCCGTGGAGCATGCCCCCATAACCTGTGCCCCACCCAAAATGTTTAGCACCAGCCGCCACTGACCCACGGACAACAACAAGTCTTCCCATGCGCCCCCCCCCCTTAGACACGACTGTTCAGACAACTCTCCTTCCCGCCTTCCCCTGCCCACCCCCTCTCCCTCTCCCTCCCTCAGGATAGCATTCCAATGGAAAACTCATTTAATCCTGCTTTAATTAGTGTAGCCTGCTAACAGGATACACCGCCGTCTCATTAAAACCAATGCTAAACCATGCTAAACCAAGCTAAACCATGCTAAAACCATGCTAAATCTACACCAATTACACTGCAAAGACTCAAGACAGTGACTGGAGTGTTGGTTAATGCTGTGTGCATTCCCCCACTGCGTAGAACAGTACTTGTTTGTAAAGGCTAACAATACTCAAGTTGAACTGCTCAAGTGAATGAACACAAAACACGCACACAGGGATTAACCAATTAGCCCAATAGTGACACAACTCAAACTCAACTCACCAGATCACAGAGACAGAGAGAAGATGGCACAGAGCAGCGACCGCACAGCCACATCCTTACTGTTAGTTAGTAGAGGGTTTACAAGGTAGGCTGAACACTCACACACACACAGACACACACATACACAGTACACACACACGCGTGCACACACATTTGTGCACACACAAAACACAGACACAGACACACACACACACACACACACACACACACACACACACACACACACACACACCAGCAACTGCCACCCCCCCTTCTTATCAGTCGTATGTCCAGACAGTGGTTGTGTGTGTGTGTTGTGTGTGTGTGTGTGTGTTGTGCGTGTGTGTTGTGCGTGTGTGTTGTGCGTGTGTGTGTGTGCGTGTGTGTTGTGCGTGTGTACCCTTTCATACACAAACCCAGCCACCCCTGACAAGATGCACCCCCAACCTATCTGAAATAGGTCACCCTTTCATACCCCGCTACTGAAGGAATGGGTGGGGGTCACACACACACACACACACACACACACACACACACACACACACACACACACAGTAACAAGAACAATACCCCTCTTTCAGTCCAATGTTGTGGTGATGATACTGACTGTCTGTCTCTCTGTGTCTCATCTCTCTGTCCTCATGGGTGAACATGTACAATCGATGATGAGGATTCTGACAGGGGCATTATGGGAGCTGAGGGGTTATGGGAACCCGGTCCAGAATGGCAGTAGAGTGGCCTATTTCCCTGGTCAGACCAGGGAAGAGGACGGGAGGGTTTCAACCCTGAGGAAACTGCTTAGGGGCGCTTAGGTGGCGTAGCGGGTTAAGCGTTAACCATATAACCGCAGGGTTCCCGGTTCGATTCCGGCCGGTGACATATCCTGCATGTCATCCCTTCTCTCTCTCTCACCCATCCTTCCTGTCTAAATCTCTACTGTATCTGTCAATAAAATGAAAAATATGAGTGGGACTGCCCCACTCAGAAAAAAAAAAGAAAAAAAAGAAACTGCTTAATGACTTTACTGCTCAGATGAAGTTTGCTATCAATCATTACAATGATGTCTGTCTCCAAAAAGAACAAGTGTCTCTAATTTTGTGGCAAACATGATGCAGTTTGTGATGTATGGACTTAGTACGTAGTGCTGGCCTGGCCTAGTGGATAGTGAGTTCTTCTTCGGTGTATGGGTTGTTGTTTCCTCTCCACCAGGCTCGGGCCGAGGGGCTACCCTTCTACCACCCCGAGACCTGGTTGAGGGGCTCACCCGGGCTATATTTCAGGACACCCCTCCAGAAGCCACGTCATCGTCTCGTCATCTAATACCGACAGACCATGCATCCCGTTGGGTGGGTGGTACACCGGGCAATCCAGGATAACATGGTCTGCGGTTTGTTGTGAGTTGGACTGGTGATCAGAAGGTCATGAGTTTAAATCCCACCTGGGAACACCACCACTAGTGTGTCCTTGAGTAAGACCTGGGAAACACCACCACTAGTGTGTCCTTGAGTAAGACCTGAGAACACCACCACTAG
>NC_137682.1:925688-930688 GCF_963989245.1 Nansenia antarctica | reverse complement strand
GATTTACTCGTTAGGGCTGCAATGAGTCAGGTGAATATAATTCCAGGATTGAGCTATATATTCTGAAGTAACTCCATGCCTAAAGTATCCAACTGCAGTGGCTGTAACCATAGGTTCCTCTAAACAGTTGTCCAAGGATGTCAGAATCAAGATAGTTCACTTCCACCATCAAGGGGAAGGCTACAAAAAACTCTTGCAACGTTTCAAACTACCCATTTCCACTGTCAGAAACATCATCAGAAAATGAAAAATAAATTGAACAATTGAAGTCAAGGAAAGATCTGGAAGACCAAGAAAATGTTCAGATAGAATGGCCCGAGATCTGGTAGGAAATGCTCAGAAGAACCCACACATCACTGCAAAAGAGCTGCAAAAAAGAGTAGCAGACACCGGTCTAACGCAGCGTACCTTCAACAACAAAGACCTACATGGCAGAGTTGCCTCAACACAAAATGAAGCATCTGAAGTATGCAAAAGAAAACCTTGAGAAACCTGAAGCCTATTGGAACAATGTGCTTTGGACTGACGGAACCAAACGTTTTTGGCCACAACCAAAGAAGGAATGTTTGAAGAAAAAAGGGTGAAGCATTTGTAGAGAAGAACACCTTGCCAACTGTTAAGCATGGAGGTGGATCCATAATGCTTTGGGGTTGTGTAGCAGCTGGGGGCACAGGCAATATTTTGCAGGTGGAAGGAAGAATGGATTCCACCAAATATCAAGATATTCTATCTAGAGGCTAATGTTCAAAGGTCAGTCTAGAAAGTTGAAGAGAGGTTGGGTATTCCAGCAAGACAATGACCCGAAGCATACCTCAAAATCAACCATGAAGTACCTCCAGGAAAGACGGATGAAGGTTTTGGAATGGCCATCACAGTCCCCAGACTTGAGCAGTATTGAAAATATGTGGAGAGATCTCAAACATGCAGTGCATGCAAGAAGGTTGAATAATATGTCTGAGCTAGAGGTGTTCTGCCAGGAAGAATGGGGAACAATTCCAAAAACAAGAATTGAAACAGTCTTAGCTGGCTACAAGAAGCGTTTGCAAGCTGTTATAGTTGCCCGAGGAGGAGTTACAAATTACTAGCTGGCAGGGTTCCCAAATGTTTGCTCAAGGCCTTTTTCCTTGTTTTATTATTTTGAAACTGTAAAAAGTAAAAGAAATAAAGGCTCTTGTGCTCAAATGCTGTCTTTGGTTTGCGCCAAACATGTCTTCTGCTAATGTGCCTACACTTTGGATTCATGTGTCCAAAGCACATTGTTCCAGAAGTCCTGGTGTTTGTTTAGGTGTTTTCTGGCAAACTTTAGTTTTGCCCTGATGGGTTTTTTTTTTTACAGCAAGGGTTTCCTCCTTGCACACCTCCCAATCAAACTTGTGCAGTTTATTTTTGATTGGTTGATGGTTGATATTGACATTAACTGTGGCAACAGCTGCCTGTAGGTCCCACGATGACACTTAAGTATTGTTGGAGACTTCTTAAGCATCTTGCGGTCTGGGTCCTATGGCTGAACTCGCTAGGATGTTGACAGTTGCTTTAAATGTTCTCCACTTGTATATAATTTTACGGACAGTGGAATGGCTGATTTGTAATTGTTTGGAGATCTTTTTAAATCCCTTCCCAGACTCATACGCATCTACAACCTCCTTTCTGAAGGCCACACAGAGCTATTTTGATGTCGCCATGGTGATACCACTCACTTCAACAACCAAGAGCAAACCAAACTAAATGTCAGAGGTTTAAATAAGACACGCTCCTCCTCTCTAAAGATGTTGGTATTTGCACCTGAGCACTTCATTCTAATTTTAGGCATTTTAAGTAGTAATAAATAAATGTGGGGGTGTCCTAACTTTTGCATTTCTATTAATTACATTTAACAAAAAAAAAGAAAAAATCTATTGCCATTTGTTTAGTTAAATTACCTCTACATCTCTCAGTATTGTTAAAATGAAGATCAAAAGTCCATTATGTTTAAATATGTTGACTAAGACAAAGATGTTCATGGGGTGTCTGTTTCACATGACTGTGTGTTAAGGACAGACAGACTGACATGCGGTGTGTTAGCTGCGTGTGACAGAGGGTCAGTGTGTTAGCTGCGTGTGACAGAGGGTCAGTGTGTTAGCTGCGTGTGACAGAGAGAGTCAGTGTGTTAGCTGCGTGTGACAGAGGGTCAGTGTGTTAGCTGTGTGTGACAGAGGGTCAGTGTGTTAGCTGCGTGTGACAGAGAGGGTCAGTGTGTTAGCTGCGTGTGACAGAGGGTCAGTGTGTTAGCTGTGTGTGACAGAGGGTCAGTGTGTTAGCTGCGTGTGACAGAGAGTCAGTGTGTTAGCTGTGTGTGACAGAGGGTCAGTGTGTTAGCTGCGTGTGACAGAGGGTCAGTGTGTTAGCTGCGTGTGACAGAGGGTCAGTGTGTTAGCTGCGTGTGACAGAGAGTCAGTGTGTTAGCTGCGTGTGACAGAGGGTCAGTGTGTTAGCTGCGTGTGACAGAGGAGAGTCAGTGTGTCAGCTGCGTGTGACAGAGGGTCAGTGTGTTAGCTGCGTGTGACAGAGGGTCAGTGTGTTAGCTGCGTGTGACAGAGAGTCAGTGTGTTAGCTGTGTGTGTGACAGAGGGTCAGTGTGTTAGCTGCGTGTGACAGAGGGTCAGTCTGTTAGCTGCGTGTGTCAGAGGGTCAGTCTGTTAGCTGCGTGTGTCAGAGGGTCAGTCTGTTAGCTGCGTGTGTCAGAGGGTCAGTGTGTTAGCTGCGTGTGTCAGAGGGTCAGTGTGTTAGCTGCGTGTGACAGAGGGTCAGTGTGTTAGCTGTGTGTGTGACAGAGGGTCAGTGTGTTAGCTGCGTGTGACACAGAGGGTCAGTGTGTTAGCTGTGTGTGACAGAGGGTCAGTGTGTTAGCTGCGTGTGACAGAGGGTCAGTGTGTTAGCTGCCTGTGACAGAGGGTCAGTGTGTTAGCTGCCTGTGACAGAGAGGGTCAGTGTGTTAGCTGCGTGTGACAGAGGGTCAGTGTGTTGTTGGGTGTGACAGAGAGGGTCAGCGTGTTAGCTGTGTGTGACAGAGGGTCAGTGTGTTAGCTGCGTGTGACAGAGGGTCAGTGTGTTAGCTGCGTGTGACAGAGGGTCAGTGTGTTAGCTGCGTGTGACAGAGGGTCAGTGTGTTAGCTGCGTGTGACAGAGAGTCAGTGTGTTAGCTGTGTGTGACAGAGAGGGTCAGTGTGTTAGCTGCGTGTGACAGAGGGTCAGTGTGTTAGCTGCGTGTGACAGAGAGGGTCAGTGTGTTAGCTGTGTGTGACAGAGAGGGTCAGTGTGTTAGCTGTGTGTGACAGAGGGTCAGTGTGTTAGCTGCGTGTGACAGAGGGTCAGTGTGTTAGCTGCGTGTGACAGAGAGTCAGTGTGTTAGCTGTGTGTGACAGAGAGGGTCAGTGTGTTAGCTGCGTGTGACAGAGGGTCAGTGTGTTAGCTGCGTGTGACAGAGAGGGTCAGTGTGTTAGCTGTGTGTGACAGAGAGGGTCAGTGTGTTAGCTGCGTGTGACAGAGGGTCAGTGTGTTAGCTGCGTGTGACAGAGAGGGTCAGTGTGTTAGCTGCGTGTGACAGAGAGTCAGTGTGTTAGCTGCGTGTGACAGAGAGAGTCAGTGTGTTAGCTGCGTGTGACAGAGGGTCAGTGTGTTAGCTGCGTGTGACAGAGGGTCAGTGTGTTAGCTGCGTGTGACAGAGGGTCAGTGTGTTAGCTGCGTGTGACAGAGGGTCAGTGTGTTAGCTGCGTGTGACAGAGGGTCAGTGTGTTAGCTGCGTGTGACAGAGGGTCAGTGTGTTAGCTGCGTGTGACAGAGGGTCAGTGTGTTAGCTGCGTGTGACAGAGGGTCAGTGTGTTAGCTGCGTGTGACAGAGGGTCAGTGTGTTAGCTGCGTGTGACAGAGGGTCAGTGTGTTAGCTGTGTGTGACAGAGGGTCAGTGTGTTAGCTGCGTGTGACAGAGGGTCAGTGTGTTAGCTGCGTGTGACAGAGGGTCAGTGTGTTAGCTGTGTGTGACAGAGGGTCAGTGTGTTAGCTGCGTGTGACAGAGGGTCAGTGTGTTAGCTGTGTGTGACAGAGAGAGTCAGTGTGTTAGCTGTGTGTGACAGAGGGTCAGTGTGTTAGCTGTGTGTGACAGAGGGTCAGTGTGTTAGCTGCGTGTGACAGAGGGTCAGTGTGTTAGCTGCGTGTGACAGAGGGTCAGTGTGTTAGCTGTGTGTGACAGAGGGTCAGTGTGTTAGCTGCGTGTGACAGAGAGTCAGTGTGTTAGCTGTGTGTGACAGAGAGTCAGTGTGTTAGCTGTGTGTGACAGAGAGGGTCAGTGTGTTAGCTGTGTGTGACAGAGGGTCAGTGTGTTAGCTGTGTGTGACAGAGGGTCAGTGTGTTAGCTGCGTGTGACAGAGGGTCAGTGTGTTAGCTGCGTGTGACAGAGGGTCAGTGTGTTAGCTGCGTGTGACAGAGGGTCAGTGTGTTAGCTGCGTGTGACAGAGAGGGTCAGTGTGTTAGCTGTGTGTGACAGAGGGTCAGTGTGTTAGCTGTGTGTGACAGAGGGTCAGTGTGTTAGCTGTGTGTGACAGAGGGTCAGTGTGTTAGCTGTGTGTGACAGAGGGTCAGTGTGTTAGCTGTGTGTGACAGAGGGTCAGTGTGTTAGCTGCGTGTGACAGAGGGTCAGTGTGTTAGCTGCGTGTGACAGAGGGTCAGTGTGTTAGCTGTGTGTGACAGAGGGTCAGTGTGTTAGCTGCGTGTGACAGAGGGTCAGTGTGTTAGCTGCGTGTGACAGAGGGTCAGTGTGTTAGCTGTGTGTGACAGAGGGTCAGTGTGTTAGCTGCGTGTGACAGAGGGTCAGTGTGTTAGCTGTGTGTGACAGAGAGAGTCAGTGTGTTAGCTGTGTGTGACAGAGGGTCAGTGTGTTAGCTGTGTGTGACAGAGGGTCAGTGTGTTAGCTGCGTGTGACAGAGGGTCAGTGTGTTAGCTGCGTGTGACAGAGGGTCAGTGTGTTA
>NC_137682.1:903188-915688 GCF_963989245.1 Nansenia antarctica | reverse complement strand
TGTTCTACCACATCTCAAAGGTGTTCTACCACATCCCAGAGGTTCTACCACATCCCAGAGGTTCTACCACATCCCAAAGGTGTTCTACCACATCTCAAAGGTGTTCTACCACATCCCAAAGGTTCTACCACATCCCAAAGGTGTTCTACCACATCCCAAAGGTTCTACCACATCCCAGAGGTTCTACCACATCCCAAAGGTGTTCTACCACATCCCAGAGGTGTTCTACCACATCCCAATGTGTCCTCATGTTTATGAAACCAGTTTGAGACGACTTTTGCGTCGTGACATGGTGCAGGAGGTATTATCATGCTGGAAGCAGCCATTAGAAGATGGGTACATTGTGGCCATGAAGGGATGCACATAGTCAGCAACAATACTCATATAGGCTGCGGCATTCAAGCCATGATTGATTGGTATTAACGGGCCCAAATTGTGCAGAGAAAATATTCCCCCCACCATCACACCACCTGAAGGAATGAGAAGGTGTACAGGCGTTCCTAATAAAGTGTTCGGAGAGTGTATGTTAGATACAGTAGATATGTTAGATACAGTAGATATGTTAGATACAGTAGACACATCCATCCCCTAGCCCCCCCCCCCCCCCCATCCCATCCCTCCTCCCATCATCCCTCCTTCCATCCCCTAAATCCATCCCTCATTCTATGATCTCCTAACCATATCCCCTCTATCTCTCCCTCTATCCAAATGATTATCCTACCCTACCATCCCTCCCTCCCTCCCTCTCTCCCTCCCTCCCTCCCTCCCCCCTCCCCTTATCGACATTAAGCTGCTCTGGGTCTGTAGTATGATGACTTTCTGACATGGCAGGGTACACTGTAGACTCCATATGGTGTGTGTGTGTGTGTGTGTGTGTGTGTGTGTGTGTGTGTGTGCGTGCATATGTGTATGTGTGTGCGTGTGTGCGTGCATGTGTGTGTGTGCATGTGGAAGCGGGGGGCTGCTAATCCTCTAATACCCCGACAGAGACAGCTTAATGTTGGGGGGGGGGGTTTCTTTAATAAAATCAAGGACTAACCCAAAGGCATTAAGGAATTCCTTATCTGATGGTTCAGTATTGGGGGTGGGGAGGAGGAGGAGGAGGAGGAGGAGGAGGAGGAGGAGGAGGAGGAGGAGGAGGACGTGGGTTGAGAACCCGCAGCTCAAACTCATTTGGATTTACTTAGATATACTGAAGGTTAGACAGACCAGTTTAATTTCAAACCCCCCAAAAAATAATTTGGATGACAAAGTTTCCCCTTAAGGCTAAGGAGAAGGGCGGTAACACAGACAGGTCACACAGACAGGTAACACAGACAGGTAACACAGACAGGTAACACAGACAGACAGTGAGGTTGAGGCTAACCCCAGGGGTGATACACAGTCTTCTGGCGTGTAAGACACCTCGTGACGTTAGAATTATAAGGTTCTATCTCCATTTTTGTCAAAATTTAGTTTTTTACATAATCTGATCCATTAAGTGTTATTTTTTAAATGTTGATTTTTTGTTGTTGTTAGTAATTCATCAAATACAAAGGTTCCATCTCACAAAACATAATGGAATGTAAAAACGTTGACACTCAATATCTCTGAACTGCCCTAAACGGAGATAGAACCTTATCTTTCTAAACGGAGATAGAACCTTATCATTCTAAGCGGAGATAGAACCTTATCATTCTAAACGGAGATAGAACCATATCATTCTAAACGGAGATAGAACCTTATCATTCTAAACGGAGATAGAACCTTATCATTCTAAACGGAGACAGAACCTTATCATTCTAAACGGAGATAGAACCGTATCATTCTAAACGGAGATAGAACCTTATCATTCTAAACGGAGATAGAACCTTATCATTCTAAGCTCACGACCTGGGTACAAACCGGGTTGAGGCTACGGTGGTCTGGTACAAGGTGGTGTGTGTGTGACCTTTCACCCTGTATGCTATATAACCCCCAGCCTGGCTGTGGACGCCGGCTAGCTGTCATCTACCCACAATGCACTGGGAGGTGTGGACTGATCTGATCTGATCTGTGTGTGTGTGTGTGTGTGTTTGTTGAGCCGGTCGTCTTTGCCGGAGGTCACATGGGACAGCAGTGTGTATGGAGGAGGAGGCGGGGGGGGTCCCCAGAGCAGAGCTTTGACCATCACAGACAAGAAGTGAAAACTGACCCAAGATCAGAAGCCTCAGGGGTCAGTTACCTAGAGGTCACCTAGAGGTCACCGCACAATGATGTCACAATGATGTTGGATTTCTCTGCCTGGCCTAAATCCCAACGTTCCAGATATCTGCTGCCATAGAGAGACACTGAGAGAGGGAGGGGGCAGAAGAAGGGTTAGCCACTCATTGCCTAGAGAGAGTGAGAGAGAGAGAGAGAGGGAGAGAGAGAGAGAGAGATAAAAAGAGCAAGAGAGAGAGAGAGAGAGAGAGAGAGAGAAAGAAAGAGAGAGAGAGAGAGAAAAAAAGGAAGAGAGAGAGAGAAAGAGAGTGAGAGAGAGGGAGAGAGAGCGGGAGAGAGAGAGAGAGGGAGAGAGAGAGAGAGAGAGAGAGAGAGAGAGAGAGAAAGGGAGAGAGAGAGAGAGAAAGAGAGAGAGAGAGCGTTAGGGAGGGTATGAGAGAGCAAAGTAGTAAAAGCATGTCTGAGAGAAGATCAGGGTAAACAGAGATGTAAGTACGTATGATACCAGACATGTAGAGGAGGGGGGGGGACGGACAGATGGGACATGCATATCCGTCCACTCCATCATCTCTGAGGAGCCATCATGTGACATCACAGACCAGGGGGAGAGAGAGGGAGGGAGGACAGGAGGAGAGGGGAATAAAGAGGAGAGGGGGGGTGAGAGACGTTGGAGAGGAAGGATGGAGGGGTGGGGGGGATGGCAGAGTACAGCGTGAAAGGTACGTTTTTTGCCATTTAGCAGACGCTTTTAATCCAAAGCGACTTACAATTACGAATTACAGGGACATTCCCCCTGGAGTAACTGAGGGCTAAGTGCCTTACTCAAGGGCTACACACTAGTAGTGGTGTGGTTTCAGGCGGGATTTGAACTCACAACCTCCCGATCACAAGTCCATCTCACTATTCACTAGACCACCACCAGTACGTCTTGCGGAGGCGTCTCTCCTACTACACCTTCTCATCAGCGCCCCCCCACCCCCCACCTTATCCGTGCCGCTGAACTCTGAACTCTGGGAACAAGAGTGAAGACAAGAGTTTCCACAAGTTTCCCCTCTCTGTCGCACCCTTGGGAGACCGTGCCTTCTCACGAGCTGCACCCCGCCTCAGGAACTGTCTCCCTCAACCACTCAGAGACTCACCCTCACTCTCCACTTTTAAATCCCACCACAAAACCTACCTGTTCTCCCACGCATACAACCTCCCCTACCCCTAACCATCTCCCCTAACCCTGCCACCCCCCCTCCCCCCCTGGACATGCATACAACCTCCCCTACCCCTAACCATCTCCCCTAACCCTGCCACCCCCCCTCCCCCCCCTGGACACGCATACAACCTCCCCTACCCCTAACCATCTCCCCTAACCCTGCCCCTACTGTGTTCCCTGTTCGTTAACTCTGTGTTCTACGTGTTGTAGATGTTATCTGTTGCTTGACGTTCCGTTTTTGTTCAGTTTTCCCCCATATTGTCAGCGTCTTTGAGCCTCGGAAAAGTGCTATATAATAAACATAATTAATTATTATTAATTCGCTTCATGACACACACACACACACACACACACATCGCTTCATGACACACACAGCTTCTCATTTGCCTTGTTTTTTCTTTCTCCTGTTATTGCTTCTTTCTTTAAAAGGGTTATTAGCTGCCAGGGTGTGTGGTTATGCTCTTTAATGTGTGTGTGGGGTTTGTTTTGCTTGCAGGCCCTTTCTCATTCATAGAATAATCATCTGTTATTCAAACAGCCATCTGGTCGTATCTCACAGCGGCGGGGTAAATCGTTCCCACGCTTACATGTGTTGCCGATGGCGTCTGACCAGCAGGAACACGTCGTCTCGCGGTGATGACCTCATCTGATGACCTCATCTGTCGCCAGTGGCGGACTCAGGCTGTTTGAAGGGCAGGGGGGGCGAAAAGAAAAAAAGGGCACCTACTGCACAACATGGGACCCCATCAGTGCACATGGTCAAGTTTAGACCATTGGAGGGGCACCAGTAGGGCACGTCCTCTCATTTTCGCCACTCAAAAGGGCACTTAAGACAGACGTTTTTCAACCATGGGGGCACCAGGAGGGGCGGTCGCCCACCCTGCCCCCCCCCCCGAGTCCACCAGTGTCTGTCGCTGTTCTGCTGACTGGCCTCTGTAACGGGACCCTGTTAAGATTATTAATAATACTAATAATACTAATAATACTAATAATACTACTACTACTACTAATAATAATAATAATAATAATAATAGTAATAATAATAATAATAATTGTACTGTCTACTAACGCCGACAGAAAGGCTGGACTGAGGGACACGGATACCATTCAACTCGTTTTTCTTATTCTTTATGAAAATTGAATAGATTGTAAAACCTGCGAATGCAGACAACAAAACATACATGAATACACAGCTCTGACACATTCAAAGACTAAAACAAAGCATATAAATGTTACACAAAGCACGCATCAAACACACTAACCGTGGCATCCCTCGCGTCCTGGCATCACACAATGAATCCCTACGCACGGTCTCCCACTATTTAAGCACCTAACCTAATCACAGCCCCCAATATCCCTACGCATACCTGATCTATATAATCAAACAATTCCCACGCAGTTATGAGGCATAACTCAAAATAATGTTACAAGTATCTAATAATTAATAATAATAACTAAGAATTATTCAAATAACATTTAAAATAACATTTCACATTTGTCCCATTTTATAGGCTAAAACATGCACAATGAACACACCCCATCCTAACTGGACAGTACACCTCCCACCTAGCCGATCTAGCTACTAGTCTAGGGAGGCTACCAATGTCCCTTGTTCCTCAATGGGGAGGAGAACAACCATCCTCCTGACATCCCGGTGGAGGACGACCCCGGGCAGCTTGCCAGAGCCTTTCTTTTCTCTTTTTCGGTCCTCACGTTAGCTTGGGCCCTGGTGAGCGCTCCTGAGAAGGCCTTCCGTTTGAGCTTGTTCACACTTTCTCGAGCATCAGCTGCCACTTCTGCCGCTGATTTCACGGGCCACTCCTCAAAAGGCTTCTCCAGGAATCCAGGTCCATTCTGCCACAGAGAATTTTCGCTCAGTTCTTCAGGAACTGCTCCTCTTGTGATGATGTCGGCCACATTGCACTCACCGGGGATCCACGACCACTCGGTTGGAGACCCTGTCTTCCCAGGGTCCCACGTTTCCTTGGCTGAGTTCCCGCCTCCTGCCTCTTGGAAGGCTCTTCTTACAAGGATGTTTCCTTTTTGTTTGGCCGGGGACACCAGGCCAATTGGATTGTATAGGCCAGCCACTTGGCTCAGCAGCTCTCTCCTTGACAAGCCGTTGGGTGTACTCTCCCGGACTTCTTCTACCTTGAGGTTGAGGCCTGTCCTCATCTTTCCTTTTCTCTTGGAGAAGTATACTGATGTCATCACGTAGAGCTGGTCGGAATCCACGAGATACCCAATGCCAAGGGCCTTATTATCCTCGTCTTTCAGCTGATTCGGTAGCATCAGGGTTTTGGATGTCGCTCCAGGCCTCTCCCCTCCACAGGTTCTGGCGCCGTCCTTTCTCCTCCCACCTTGGCCAGACCGGACCCACGGCTTTAGAAAGAACCCTCCAGCTCTCAAGATCTCCTCCACTCCACTCGTGATGGTGTCGAGCATCTCCAGATCATCATGGGAAGTCAAGATGTCGTCGACGTAGCTGTCTTTCTCCAAGACACGACGCTCTTCCTCCCTTTCAATGAACTGAGGTAGCCCTGCTGTCTCCCTCATTGCCAGTTGAGCAATGCAACCAGCAGGACGGTCTCCAATGTTCACCCTCGTGATGGCGTACTCCCCGATGTCCTCTTCAGGATCGTCTCTCCAAAGGAACCTGTGCAGGTGTACCTCTCGGTCCTTCAGCCACACAGAGTTGTACATTTTGGTGATGTCGCCCAGGGCCGCGTGCTCCCCAGTCCGAAACCGCAGGAGCACAGCCCTGATGGGGTTCAACACGTCTGGCCCCTTTAACAGAAGGTCGTTCATGCTGACACCTTTGTATGATTGGCTACTGTTCCACACTAACCGGACCGGTGTTGTCACAGAATGGGGATTGGGTGCAACCAGGTGGCTCACGTACCAAACCGGACCTTTCCACTCTTGAATCTTCTCTGGTGTGAGCCTCACTGCTGCGCCCCTCCTTACCATCTCGTGAACCTGCTCTCCGTAGGCAGTTCGCCACTCCGGCTGTTTCAGGAGGCGTTTCTCCGTTCTTAGGAATGTTGCCATCACAGCTCCTCTGTTGTTCGGTAGGCTGGATGGATCCTCTGTCCAAGGGTAACTAGCATCCCAATGTGGAGCATCGCTGTGGTGATCGCTGGCGACATAGGACAGACCCTCCTTTATCCTCTCCAGCTCCTTTTCTTCCGCCAGGGTCATCTTTATTACCGGACACTCGTTTACTCCATTATCTTCCAGGAGCTTCCCGGCTTTTGCTTCAGTGCAGCTCGTAACTGCTGTCTTGTTTGTGAAGGCTTTCCTGACTTTTTGCGCAATCTCTGGAGCGAGTTGGGACAAGACCTCTTCCTGTTCAACGGTTAACCTCCTTGCACGTTCAACGCCGCTACTTGGAGTTTCTCTCTTTTCCCCACCATCCCTCTTACTGTCTCTACTGGGGCAGAGAAGGTAATGGTGGTCTGACGACTCTCCTTCTTTGCAGCCTCTCTTGGTGCAGAGGAATTTAAGGTTACACTCTTCGTCAGCGCCATGTGATGAAAGGCACAGCCGGCAGGCTCTAGACTTCTTCACCGCGGCCTTTCTTGCTGCCAAGTCGAGGCCTCTGAACTTCTTACAGGTGAACAGCCTACTTCTGTGTTTATCTTCGCACAGAACACAATTGTCATCAGCGCTGCCTCTCTCAGTGGCTCTAGTGAAAGCAAACTTCTTCCCAGTATTCTTGTCTGGGATCTCCGTGATCTCCATCTGCTCCAACTGTTCGAGGATGCTTTCCTGCTTTTGTAGGAAGTCCAGGAAGGTGTCAAAGTATCTCTCCGGCTGGAAACCATTTCGGGGGTCTATTTTGAAAGTAAGCCACTCCTTTTTCAAAGTGAGTGGCAGTTTGTTCTCAATGGCTCCAGTCACCAGAGGGTTTTTGATGGCTACTTCATTGTCAAGATCTTTAAGGTCTGCTAGAGCTTTCTCTGTGATTCGGATCAGATCAATCACCTTCCTGAATTGGTGCTCTTTGACTGGAGAAATCTTCTGCAGCTCTGCTACGATCAGGTTGGTGATTGCATTCTTGTTTCCGAAACGACTCTCTAGCACCCTGAAGACATCTTCGGCAGTATTGTGGCTCGCGAGCCTGAGATCCTTCACTATGGTCTCCTCTATACTTTCCAGAAGTTGAAACTTCTTAACTTCCGGAGACCCGGAGGGATCGCCTTGTTCCTGTAGGCTTTCCCAATCCTTCCTCCAGCGGTAGTATTCCCGAATGCTACCTCTAAACGTCGGGAGACTTGTAGGCTTCAGCCTCACTTTTGGAATGCCTCTCGTAGCTGCATTTCCACCCCGTGCGCCTGCTTGAGTCTCCTCCAACGCTTTTTGCTGGGCTTTAACAAGCTCTGCCCGTGCTTCAGTCTCCGCCTGTTGAGCCAGGATAAGCTGGGCGCGTCTGGCGCGTTCTTCCTCTTCAGCCCTCTGGCGGTCTCCTTCAGCTGTTGTGCGGCGGGCGCGGTCTTCTTCCTCAGTTGCCTTTCGAGCTTTTCCTATCTCGGCGTCTCTATCTCGCCTGAGCTTGTTCTTTGAGGACATTAAATGATGCAGCTGTCTCTCCACGTCTTCTATAGCAGCGACAGGGGCCCAGTCTCTCCAGACAGAGAGCTCTTTCTCTGCTCCTGTAGTAAGCTCCTCTAAATGGTGCACTTGTCTCTCATGGCAGTCATGGTCTAGCTGGCCCAATGGGACCTCTTCTGTCTCTTCTTTAGCTCGTTCAGCCTCCCTGATCGCGAACAACACTCTTCTTTCACCGTATCTTGACCACAGATGGAGTTTTACGAGATCGCCAACCTTCGACAATTTAGTCATGCAGTCTTTGCTCACCTTCTCGATGTCTCTCGTCTGTTGTTCCGATAGTTTGGTGGGGTCCTCTTCCGCTTCTGCAAGCAGACCCTCTTCATAGCTACTATTGGCTTCCAGGAGCTTCTCAGCTTCATTAGAGAAAGCCTGCCACTGGACCTTTAATTCGCTCTCGACCATGGAGGGTGTAACGCGGAGCATGAAGGCAGATTTTTGGTTAAAGTTGGATTTAGCTGAATTTCTCTCCTTTTTCAGTTGAGCTACGGACTGGTCCTCTTCAGCCATTTTCCTTCTCTTTTCACAGGCTATCAATGTTTAAATATTTAATGTTAAAGTCCCTTCAAACTGCTCACTTAGTGTTTTTATTTTCGTTTTATTCAACTGTGACGTTTTACAGTCAAAACTGACATTTATTTACTGCCAGAATAAATGGGACTCTTATTTTGAAACTCCGGATCCTCTGTGTATTTTTACTTCCTGGTTACTTCAAGAATAAATGGGACTCTTATTTTGAAACTCCGGATCTTCTGCGTATATTTACTTCCTGGTTGCTGCGACGCACTAGGGCTCCTCCTCCTTTCACAGTTTGGATATATCACTCCGCCGGTTAGCCACTTTAGCAGACACAGTCAGTCCCACTTTAATCTCTCTGGCTAGCAAGGCAAGTCTCTATACACATCCAGCTTGAATTAGTTCGCTGGTCAGTGCTGTTGCTTACCCGACCGCTTTCCTGGTCTTGCTGTCCTCTCGCGCTGTCTCGCGCTGCCGACACTGTCACTTTTCCAGTAGGCTCTGCACAGACACGCTTCACAGACAGCACACCTGGCTAGCTAGCTCCGGTTAATTGCAGCCACTTTTCCGAGTTCCCTCGACGCTTGTATTCGTCCCACGGAGAACTCCTCTCTGAATGTGGCTGTCAATTTACTTCTCCACCACCTCGGGAATCTTTTCAAAGATATTTCTTTGATGCCCGGGCCGTAGGTTTTACAATTGTACTGTCTACTAACGCCGACAGAAAGGCTGGACTGAGGGACACGGATACCATTCAACTCGTTTTTCTTATTCTTTATGAAAATTGAATAGATTGTAAAACCTGCGAATGCAGACAACAAAACATACATGAATACACAGCTCTGACACATTCAAAGACTAAAACAAAGCATATAAATGTTACACAAAGCACGCATCAAACACACTAACCGTGGCATCCCTCGCGTCCTGGCATCACACAATGAATCCCTACGCACGGTCTCCCACTATTTAAGCACCTAACCTAATCACAGCCCCCAATATCCCTACGCATACCTGATCTATATAATCAAACAATTCCCACGCAGTTATGAGGCATAACTCAAAATAATGTTACAAGTATCTAATAATTAATAATAATAACTAAGAATTATTCAAATAACATTTAAAATAACATTTCACATTTGTCCCATTTTATAGGCTAAAACATGCACAATGAACACACCCCATCCTAACTGGACAGTACAATAATACTAATACTACTACTACTACTAATAATAATAATAATAATGATAATAATAATAATAATAATAATAATAATAATAATAATACATTAGACTTATATAGCGCTTTTCTAGACACTCAAAGACGCTTTACAAACTGAAAAGATTGAGTAGTAATAATACAAATAAACAAAAAATAAATAAAAGAAAGTACAGGGGGTCTAATTAATTTTTAGATGACTAAATCTAAATCTAGGTGTCTTTGTAGGACAATCTACTCTGGATACTGCAAGTATATCTAGATGTATCTACTCTATACTGCAAGTATATCTGGATTTGGGGCGGAGAAGCGGCGAACACAAGCAACGCCAGCGTCCTCTCTCCACCGGCGATTTATTAGTCTGATGGCTGCACACATTCTATCATTACACCCGTCTTAATAAACAGATTATTAAGGGTTTAAGCAGTCTGTATGAATACAGGACCTGGGACTCTCACTCAAGCCAACCTGCTCAGAGACAATACAAGACAATTGTTTGTTGTTATTTTATATTGTATATTCTATGTTTTTATACTGTATGTGGTGTCTTTTTTAACTAGGTGCTGCTTTTCTTGGCCAGGGCTCATTTGAAAAAGAGGCTACTGTCTCAATATGACTACCCTGGTTAAATAAAGGATTCATAATAACATTTATTATAATAATATTAATTATTATTATTATTATTATTTAATAATACTAATTAATAATAATATGAATAATACAGATGCTCCCAACACAGTTTCTCTGTGTACCACATTGGAAGAAGAGATTTGGTGAGGCTACATTCTCATTTTATGCCCCCAGATTGTGGAATGCACTGCCAGTTTACATTAGGGATGCAACCTCAGCACATATTATGTTCAAGTCAAGACTAAACTAATATTGCCTTTAAATGACTAAATAATTAAATCAAGATTATATAATGATTAAAGCACTTTGAGCTGCAACGTTTGCAGGAAAAACGCTATACAAATAAAGTTATTATTATTATTATATTATATTAGGTTAGCTTACATTACATATCTAGTGTGCTGTAAATATATTGATGTTTTACCTCAGTAAGAGAGAAAGATAATAATAATAATAATAACATATGCCATTTAGCTGACGCTTTTAACCAAAGCGACTTACATTGCAGCGAGTGCTTACATACATTTCAGTATGGTCCCAGCGGGGATCGAACCCACAACCTAAGCGTTGTTATAGTGCCATGCTCTACCAACTGAGCCACAGAGGAGCGAGAGAGAGGGGCACACACGTACACGTACACACACACACACACACGTACACACACACACGTACACACACACGTACACACACACGTACACACACACACGTACACACACACGCACACACACACACGCACGCACACACACACACACACGCACACATACACACACACGTACACACACACGTACACACACACACACACACACACACACACACAGTGCCACGTCTACTCTGTCACACACATTCTTCCTGACCCTTCCTGAAAATGCTTTTAGGATAAAAAATACCAAAAAATACCAAAAAATACTAATACTTTTAGTATACTAACCAAAAAATACTAATACTTTTAGTATACTAACTATAAAACACACTGTCTGGACAGAACTACAGGACGACAGGACCACAGACCTTAGAACTCCAGAACTCATAGAAGAGTCTAGAGAGAGACAGAGATCACCCCCAATGACCCCCATCCAAGGGTAGGCCTGACAGTACCATATGGAGATATGTTCACTGATATTCATGACTTTGGTTTGAGTTAGTGGTGAAACGTTGGTTTGAGGTAGTGAGGCAGCATGACAGAGAGACTGTAGACAGTCTGACAGCAGAGTCTGACACCCCAGAACTGTCTCCGTCTGGCACTTCTCATCTAGAGTGTACTTCCATCTCACAGAGAGAGAGAGAGAGAGAGAGAGAGAGAGAGAGAGAGAGAGAGAGAGAGAGAGAGAGAGAGAGAGAGAGACACACACACACACACACACACACACACACACACACACACACACACCTCTCATCTACAGTGTACTTCCAGCTCACTGAGAGAGAGAGAGAGAGAGAGACACACACACACACACACACACTCACACACACACACACACACACACACACACACACCTCTCATCTACAGTGTACTTCCAGCTCACAGAGAGAGAGAGAGAGAGAGAGAGAGAGAGAGAGAGAGAGACACACACACACACACACACACACACACTCACACACACACACACACACACACACACTCAGGTTTTCCAATCCTAACACAGTGAACCAGAACAACACATTGCCACAGTGAGCGCAACACCAAAGGCAACAATCAGGCTTGGTGAACGGTGTTCCCACGCGTCAACAGTCAACAGGAGCCAATATCCTCTCGGCTTTTGTTCAAAACAGCAAGTTTGAAAAGTAACTGTGGTGTGAGTCACCTTACATAGAGGAAGAGAGAGAGAGAGAGGGTGAGAGAAAGAGGGAGGAGAGGGTGGGAGAGGGAGAGGAGGGGGTTGGGAGGAAAAGAGTGAGGATGTGGGACAGAGAGAGAGAGAGAACAAGAGAGAGAGAACGAGAGAAAGAGAGAGAGAGAGAGAGAGAGAGAGAGAGAGAGAGAGAGAGAGAGAGAGAGAGAAGAGAGGGGGGAGGGACAGAGTGAGAGGGAGGTTGTTGCTATGTCATGCTACCGGTCCTTACATACCTGTGTGCTGCTAAGCTTGACTGTCCTGCAGTGACACTATGTTGGACCCACAGCTGCACAGAGAGGAGAGAT
>NC_137682.1:891351-896351 GCF_963989245.1 Nansenia antarctica | reverse complement strand
CTCACCCTGTACCACCACGTCAGGCTCAACTGATTAAAGAGCTCACCTTGTACCACCACGTCAGGCTCGACTGATTAAAGAGCTCACCCTGTACCACCACGTCAGGCTCAACTGATTAAAGAGCTCACCCTGTACCACCACGTCAGGCTCAACTGATTAAAGAGCTCACCCTGTACCACCACGTCAGGCTCAACTGATTAAAGAGCTCACCCTGTACCACCACGTCAGGCTCAACTGATTAAAGAGCTCACCCTGTACCACCACGTCAGGCTCAACTGATTAAAGAGCTCACCCTGTACCACCACGTCAGGCTCAACTGATTAAAGAGCTCACCCTGTACCACCACGTCAGGCTCAACTGATTAAAGAGCTCACCCTGTACCACCACGTCAGGCTCAACTGATTAAAGAGCTCACCCTGTACCACCACGTCAGGCTCAACTGATTAAAGAGCTCACCCTGTACCACCACGTCAGGCTCAACTGATTAAAGAGCTCACCCTGTACCACCACGTCAGGCTCAACTGATTAAAGAGCTCACCCTGTACCACCACGTCAGGCTCAACTGATTAAAGAGCTCACCCTGTACCACCACGTCAGGCTCAACTGATTAAAGAGCTCACCTTGTACCACCACGTCAGGCTCAACTGATTAAAGAGCTCACCTTGTACCACCACGTCAGGCTTGACTGATTAAAGAGCTCACCCTGTACCACCACGTCAGGCTTGACTGATTAAAGAGCTCACCCTGTACCACCACGTCAGGCTCAACTGATTAAAGAGCTCACCCTGTACCACCACGTCAGGCTCAACTGATTAAAGAGCTCACCCTGTACCACCACGTCAGGCTCAACTGATTAAAGAGCTCACCTTGTACCACCACGTCAGGCTCAACTGATTAAAGAGCTCACCCTGTACCACCACGTCAGGCTCAACTGATTAAAGAGCTCACCCTGTACCACCACGTCAGGCTCAACTGATTAAAGAGCTCACCCTGTACCACCACGTCAGGCTCAACTGATTAAAGAGCTCACCCTGTACCACCACGTCAGGCTCAACTGATTAAAGAGCTCACCCTGTACCACCACGTCAGGCTCAACTGATTAAAGAGCTCACCCTGTACCACCACGTCAGGCTCAACTGATTAAAGAGCTCACCCTGTACCACCACGTCAGGCTCAACTGATTAAAGAGCTCACCCTGTACCACCACGTCAGGCTCAACTGATTAAAGAGCTCACCCTGTATCACCACGTCAGGCTCAACTGATTAAAGAGCTCACCCTGTACCACCACGTCAGGCTCAACTGACTAAAGAGCTCACCCTGTACCACCACGTCAGGCTCAACTGATTAAAGAGCTCACCCTGTACCACCACGTCAGGCTCAACTGATTAAAGAGCTCACCCTGTACCACCACGTCAGGCTCAACTGATTAAAGAGCTCACCCTGTACCACCACGTCAGGCTCAACTGATTAAAGAGCTCACCCTGTACCACCACGTCAGGCTCAACTGATTAAAGAGCTCACCCTGTACCACCACGTCAGGCTCAACTGATTAAAGAGCTCACCCTGTACCACCACGTCAGGCTTGGGGACGGTGGAGAAGCGGCGGTTCAGCGGGTCGATCTCCCCGGGAGCCAGGAAGCCCTGCGCAACAGAAGTAGACAGTCAAACATTAACCACTCAATCACCTACTAGTCAATAACATTAACCACTCAATCACCTACTAGTCAATAACATTAACCACTCAATCACCTACTAGTCAATAACATTAACCACTCAATCACCTACTAGTCAATAACATTAACCACTCAATCACCTACTAGTCAATAACATTAACCACTCAATCACCTACTAGTCAATAACATTAACCACTCAATCACCTACTAGTCAATAACATTAACCACTCAATCACCTACTAGTCAATAACATTAACCACTCAATCACCTACTAGTCAATAACATTAACCACTCAATCATCTACTAGTCAATAACATTAACCACTCAATCATCTACTAGTCAATAACATTAACCACTCAATCATCTACTAGTCAATAACATTAACCACTCAATCATCTGCTAGTCAATAACATTAACCACTCAATCATCTACTAGTCAATAACATTAACCACTCAATCATCTACTAGTCAATAACATTAACCACTCAATCACCTACTAGTCAATAACATTAACCACTCAATCATCTACTAGTCAATAACATTAAACCACTCAATCATCTACTAGTCAATAACATTAACCACTCAATCATCTACTAGTCAATAACATTAACCACTCAATCACCTACTAGTCAATAACATTAACCACTCAATCATCTACTAGTCAATAACATTAACCACTCAATCATCTACTAGTCAATAACATTAACCACTCAATCATCTACTAGTCAATAACATTAACCACTCAATCACCTACTAGTCAATAACATTAACCACTCAATCATCTACTAGTCAATAACATTAACCACTCAATCACCTACTAGTCAATAACATTAACCACTCAATCATCTACTAGTCAATAACATTAAACCACTCAATCATCTACTAGTCAATAACATTAACCACTCAATCACCTACTAGTCAATAACATTAACCACTCAATCATCTACTAGTCAATAACATTAACCACTCAATCATCTACTAGTCAATAACATTAAACCACTCAATCACCTACTAGTCAATAACATTAACCACTCAATCATCTACTAGTCAATAACATTAACCACTCAATCACCTACTAGTCAATAACATTAACCACTCAATCATCTACTAGTCAATAACATTAAACCACTCAATCACCTACTAGTCAATAACATTAACCACTCAATCACCTACTAGTCAATAACATTAACCACTCAATCATCTACTAGTCAATAACATTAACCACTCAATCATCTACTAGTCAATAACATTAACCACTCAATCACCTACTAGTCAATAACATTAACCACTCAATCACCTACTAGTCAATAACATTAACCACTCAATCACCTACTAGTCAATAACATTAACCACTCAATCACCTACTAGTCAATAACATTAACCACTCAATCATCTGCTAGTCAATAACATGAACCACTCAATCATCTACTAGTCAATAACATTAACCACTCAATCACCTACTAGTCAATAACATTAACCACTCAATCACCTACTAGTCAATAACATTAACCACTCAATCATCTACTAGTCAATAACATTAACCACTCAATCACCTACTAGTCAATAACATTAACCACTCAATCATCTGCTAGTCAATAACATTAACCACTCAATCATCTACTAGTCAATAACATTAACCACTCAATCATCTACTAGTCAATAACATTAACCACTCAATCACCTACTAGTCAATAACATTAACCACTCAATCACCTACTAGTCAATAACATTAACCACTCAATCACCTACTAGTCAATAACATTAACCACTCAATTACCTACTAGTCAATAACATTAACCACTCAATCACCTACTAGTCAATAACAAGCCCTGAAAAAACCACTCAGGGTACATGTATGTATGTTCTTCAAAGAGAAGAGGATTTGAACCAAGTTCTCTCCTTTTCTTTAGCCAATCAGAGTGAAGACGAGCGTGTGACCTGTGACCTTTACCTCAGCCAGCAGGCTGCCCAGGATGTAGAGAGACTGACCCCACTTCAGAGGGCACTTCCCCATGGGGACCCTCTCTACGGTGTGAGGGTTCACATACTCCTCGTCCACCTGGGGAGACACACACAATAACAATAATAATAATAATACATTAGACTTATATAGCGCTTTTCTAGAGCAGTGTTTCTCAAGCCTCTCCTCGGGGACCACCAGCCGTTCCACATATTTGATCTGTTCCACCACCAGCACACCTGACTCAACTAATAATAATTGCTTTGCACTTGATTAGTTGAATCAGGTGAGCTGGTGACAGATCAGATATGTGGTGCGACTGGGGCGCCCCGAGGAGAGGGTTGAGAAACACTGGTCTAGACATTCAAAGACGCTTTACAAACTGAAAAGATTGAGTAGTAAAATAAAAAGAAACCCAAAAAAGAAAAGAAAAGAAAGTATAGCGGCCTAATGAAGGTAGTGCTGGGGACACATGGGGAGGGGAGGGGGAGAGGGTTAACTGGTGAAGGCGAGCTTGAAGAGGTGGGTTTTGAGGGCCTGTTTAAATGTTGGGAGGGTGTTGGCCTGTCTGATGTGGTTGGGGAGGGCGTTCCAGAGGGACGGGGCTGCGGCTGAAAAGGCCCCGTCACCCCAGGTCCGGAGCTTGGTCCTGGTGGTCTTGAGGGTGGTTCGGTCGTCAGACCTGAGGCAACGGGAGGGGGTGTGGAGGGGGACGAGGTCGGCAAGGTAGGAGGGGGCCAGATTGTTGATGGTTTTGGTGAGTAGGGCTTTGAACTGGATCCTGTATTTGACCGGGAGCCAGTGGAGATTTTGGAGGACAGGGGTGATGTGGTCACGGCGGTCACATATAAACTGGGCCACTACCCACATGTTTAGCTGTGTTGCTCATTCCACGAATGCATGATCCTTACAAGTTGTACCTCGTTGTAAAGGTGACTAATCAGGCTTTCCAACGATATAAAATACAATACCAATTGGTATTATTAAAGGGGAGGAATAATCGACCGAAATAACGTTTCTGAACTTTTTTTGAGGTGTTTATATAAGATATGAGCATGAGGGGGCGAATGTTCTACTGTGGTCCGTTATCCCTTCATCCAGCTTGGCGACGAAACACCGTTGCAGTATTTAGGACACAAAGTTAACCCCACTGATGTCAGCGCAACTGACAGGTTGAAGAGTGGAGGAATAGAGGGGTTGTAAAGAAAGGCTGGAGAGGTGAATGGATGGATGGAGGGATGGAGGGACGGACGGGTGAACAGATGGATGGAGGAACACTTCCGTACCTTATCGGGGGGGACGCTGTAGAGCTCAGGAACCAGCCGGATCCCGTCTGGCTGTTTGATCAGGATCCCCTCCAGAGCTTC
>NC_137682.1:878851-886351 GCF_963989245.1 Nansenia antarctica | reverse complement strand
CCCAATCAGCCATATAAATATTGGCATACGCAGGGGCGAACTTCTTCCCCATAGCTGTCCCATGTACCTGAAGGAAACATCTGGAATCAAAGACAAAGTCGTTTCTAGTCAACCCTAACTCTAAGAGATGGAGAAGAGCCTCATCTGGTCTAGAAGGGTCTGGATGGTCGTTAAATAGCTCCCGCACCGCTTTGAGCCCCAATGGGGTCTCTATGTTTGTATACAGGGAGTCAATGTCGACCGAGAAAAGCATCGAACCAATAGGAACCTGGGTGTTTTTCAGTTTTTCCACAAATTCATATGTATCTTTAATGAAACTTTCATGAATTTGGGATAATGGATTTAAATAAAAATCTATGAATTCTGCTATTCGATAGGACTCGCTCCCACAATCGGACACAATCGGCCTTCCTGGGGGGACCTGATGTGGAACTGTCCAGGTCTCTGGATCCTTGTGGATCTTTGGCAAGAGATACAGTTGCCGTGGACGTGGCGGATCCTCCCCATACAGGTAAGTCATTTGTTTGGCCGATATAACTTTCTTTTCATACAGGTGAGACACCGTCGCTCTAATCTGTTTCTGGGTCTCCAGTTGCAGAGAGCCAGTTAAAGGTACGTAGTGTGTTCTATTTTCCAATTGTCTGTTAGCCTCTGTCAAATATTGATTTTTATCCATTATTACAATTTTAGAGCCCTTATCGGCAGGCTTAATAATTATATCCTGGTTCTTTTTTAATTTGTTCAATGCTTTTCTTTCCCCTTGTGACAGGTTACTTTCTTTTTCACAGGCCCAACGGATTCCCTCCAGGTGCCGCACATCTTCCCTGATCAATCCCTTAATAGGGTCCGAGATGGAATTCCAATCAGGTTCCCAATGAGAGGGATTGATGAACGGTTCCCTGGTGAAATCCGTGGTAAACCGGAAATGATCTAAGAGTTTCAAACGCCTGTGATACTTTGCTAAATCTCTTTGTAAATCTTCTCTGTCTGTTACAGATGGCGTAGGAATAAATAAGAGGCCCCTCTCCAGCAGCATTTCCTCTTCTGTGGATAGTTCAAAGGTAAGTGAAAGATTTAAAATATTCGAAACATTTAAGATATTAGAATGGGGCTTGGTAAGTGTCCCAGGTCCCCCTCTTTTCAGTTTAACTGTAGCATCCATGCCTCTAACATTTTCTTGCCCGTAGCCGGGGTCCAATGTATCGGATCCCTCTCACAAACTTTGAAATCCCGGGCCTCTACCCCTCTCAGGGTCCTATATGTGGACTCCATATAGGTGTTTAATTCTTCCAGGAGGGCCCGTACTGGGGCCTGCAACCTGGGTGAGTATTGTGTCAAAGCAAAAAACACCTCTGCCTGAGGGAAAACCACTCTTGCCTTCGCCATCAGCTGTTGGAATTGCTTTTTCATGGTCGAGAGCAGGTTTTCCCCCAGACAGTTGTTTAATCCCACCACAAAGACCACTTTGTGAGTGGCAGGACTAGGGTTCAACTTGGTCAGAATATCCCTCAAGTGGAAAATTTTGGCCCCCGGGAAACTGTCAACTTGGATCAGTGGATAATTGAAGGGGGGGATTCTATTAAGATTCGAATCCCCCACTATCACCACTGGTTTTTTAATCTCAAGTTCCCACACCACACTTTTTTGGTATGTACTGCGGTGACCGAGCGGTCTGTCCAAGTTGGATGGAACCTCCACCCCCTCCTGCTCCGACCCCGAACTGGACAAGAGGCCGGACCCCTGACTGGCCGACACCCCAGAAACCCCCAACATCTGCGAGTCCGACAGCAACACTGCCACATTGGTGAGATTCCCCCTCACCTCCCCCCCCCTCCGCTCAGGTGAATCCCCCTCTGATTCCTCAGAGGCCCCCAGGTCGAAATTAAGGACCCAATCCCCCCCGACTCCTTCCTCCTCCACTGTGTCACCCCTCAAAACCTGAGCCACATGGACCCGCACTCCGGTGGGTCCTGTCGGTCCAGGTGGAGTTAGGGCTCGACCAGATCCCAGGTACGGGCCCAAGTTAGGGTCAGGTGTGAGGCCAAGAGAAGGGTTAAGGTCAGGGTTAGGGTTAGGCCCAAACTTAGGGTTAAGGTTAGGCTCAAGGTTAAGGTCAGGGTTAAGGTTAGGGTTAAGGTTAGGGTCAGGGTTAGGGTAAGGCCCAGGCTTAGGGTTAAGGTTAGGGCCGGGGTTAGGGTTAGGCCCAGGCCTAGGGTTAAGGTTAGGCTCAAGGTTAAGGCTAGGGTTAAGGTTAGGGTTAAGGTTAGGGTTAAGGTTAGGGTTAAGGTTAGGATTAAGGTTAGGGTTAGGGTTAAGGTTAGGGTTAGGCCTAGGGTTAAGGTTAGGGTTAGGCCTAGGGTTAAGGTTAGGGCCAGGGCCAAGGTTAGGTTTAGGCCTAGGGTTAGGGTTAGGGTTAGGCTTAGGGCCAGGGTTCGGGCCAGGCCTAGGGTTAGGGTCAGGCCTAGGGCAAGGGTTACGGTCTGAAATCAGGTTAGGGCCAGAATCATAGTGGGGGTTGAGGTTAGGATTAGGGTCAGGATTGAGGTTAGGGTCCGGGCCGAGGCCAGGGTCAGGGCCCAGGTTGGGCCGCAACAGCTCCGGCCACTCCACAGGGTTCAGCCGAGCCCCTCTGCCCTCTCCCTGCACAGTGGGCTCATGATCGCTCCCCACGAGCGATGTTAAAGTTGCAATAGACAGGCTTGTTAGCCTATTTTTGTATCGCGCCTTGCCATATGCAATGGCTTTATCTAGTGCAACCTGCTCAAATGGGGAGATACCCTGAAGTCCCGATGCCAAAACCGAATCATAATGCTCTTTCAGGATTTGCAGGTTATTCTGCATCCACAAATCCGTATTGAGCTTTACTTTTCTTGATGTTTCTAGATTCGGTGATGATGGTTTGATGAATTGTGTGAGTTTTTGCACTTGTTTCATCATTCCCACCGGGAATCTTTCTGACCTTTCTGCCCTTTCCACCACCTCAGCATGGTGTACTGCCTGGAGTAGTTTGAAATATCTTTTCTCCAGTCTCATCACAGGCACCTCTGGCCCTCTACCAAGACCCGACCACACCGCCCCAACACCAGAACCATCCGGCCTCATGCTTTCCCAATAGGGAAAGCAGACTAAAGCCGTTGGTTAAGTCACTCAAGAAGTGCTTAAAAATAAACAAACTAAGTGCTTTTTGAACTAAGAAATTAAGGGAATGGGAGACAAACCAAACACAAGACAATAAAAGTTCCTAATGACACATACTCTATTTCTCCCAGCTAAATTGGTCAATAAAAAATGTTCGGGGGTTTCGATCAACAAAACCCTTAACTAGTTCTCAATACTATTTTCCCAGGTTATTCCTGTGGCCCGGTATGGGAGACGGCCAACCCACTACCCACACTGTGTAAAACAACCACACTCTGTGCTCTTTTCAATCAACAACACACGTGTATCAGGTGAGTCTGTTTTCACTGCACACAAGAAACCACAAAACACCCAAAAATAAGGGGTCTGCTTGGCCCAACCGGGCCCAGGTTTTCCCTGGGATCCAGTATTGAGTTTAACCAGAATAATCTACCAAACTGGAGATCTAGAGCACATAAAAGATTTAAAAACAACCACAGGTTGATTTTAGGTCTACTCAGACCTTCAACAAAGATTTAGAAACAACCACAGGTTGATTTTGTTAAAAGTTGTGTCGAAGGACTTCAAAAAGGTTTAAAACAATAAAATAGAGCTCCTGACAGTTTCGGCACACTGTGCCTTCATCAGAGGAAGTAACAGAATGACAAAAAAACACTCATATATATAGAGAGGAAACAAGGGGGGAGGGGCTACACTAATTGCTGTGCTAATTGCTACAGGTGTAAGTGCTTTGTCTGGTGATTAGGGGCTACACTAATTGCTGCGCTAATTGCTACAGGTGTAAGTGCTTTGTCTGGTGATTCAATTTCAAGAAAATGTTTTTTCAGGACAAAGACCTAATATTCAAACACCGGTAATCTCTTTTTCCAATAATATGATAACGTGTTACCTGCCCAAACACATTCCCCAATAAGGCAGGTTTCCCTGGGAGATATCCCACAATTTTTCCACCTCTTCAGGTCTTTGAAAATTGTTTATTAGTTGAAACTTGTCTCCCCCAAAGGGAATTTTAACATGTATTACATATTTTTATGATCAGTGTTCAACTTCTGAAAGTAGATAAGTCGATTGTGGCACTGGCTGGTTAGGTTAGGGGAATAAAAGGCCCTGCTTGCCCGAAGGCTCGCAGAATGCACGGGCACACTAATCTTTTAGTTTTTTTCTCTACTTTCAGATCTTTGTTCAGATTATGTCGTCGACCATCCACAATTCAAGACTCAAGGATCTCCGGCTTCAGAACCTCAGTACGTATCCAGGTAAGCACCCAATTTAACTGTATTTTTTATTTTATTTTTAAACTTTTTTCAGGTTCTATCAGATCACAGGTAAGTGTTTTTTTCCTTTACAAATTTTTTTCAGGGCTGGACTGTACATATTAAATGAGGTAAGTTTTTATATTTCATTTAAACCACTGGGTGAAATTGTGTTTAGTTCTTTAATCCAGTGTCTTTCCCTCATCATTCTCTGTCTTTTTGACCAACAGGTTCCAGATTCCAGGCCTACAATCAGGAGATTCTCCCTACCATGATCTCTAAAATGTTCGTACAGTAGGGTGGATTCCTCAATCCGATTTATCCTGTAAAGGTGCTGTTTTAAACGTTCACAAAGTTTGTTCTTAGTTTCACCAATGTACCATTTAGAACAGACCCCACATTTTATTCCATATACCAGGTTTGAGGACTCCAAACCCAGAACATTCCAGATTGGAGCCCCTTTGTCTGTATATATGTTCGTAATGTATTTTGGTGTTTTTAAATGTCTTTTTAGTTTATTTTGTTTATCGCTTTTTAATGCTGCATGTACTAGCAAATCTTTTATATTTTTATTCCTCCTAAAGGCTGCAATAATTTTAAAACCCACCAACGGTTCGACGATATCTTGAGTCCTTTTAAAATTACTTTTAATCATTTTATTAAGTTCCATCGAGGATGGGGAGAACATGGAAACAAAAGGAATTATCCTGCAATTGTCCCCTTCTTTTGCAGGTCTATCCCCCCTGCTGAAATTTTGCTGGACCTCAGCTTTGATGGTCCGGAGGAAAGTTCTCCCATAACCCCTCGATCTGAGGACCTTGAAAAGGGTCCTCGTGGCTGACTCCGCGTCCTCCTCTGCTGTGCAAATTCGCTTGAATCTGATAAGCTGCGATTTCACTATTCCCCTAAAAGTATGTTTGGGGTGATAGCTAGACTTGTGCAACAGCGCATGAGTATCTGTGGGTTTAAAATATACTCTTGTGCCCAGACTATAACTCCCCTCTCCTCTCTTAATAAAAACCTCTGTATCCAAAAACTCGATTTTCTCAGGTTGAATATTGAATTTTACAGTGATTGCCTGATGATGCGTGTTCAGCACATTGATAAAAACCTGGAAGTCCTCCCTTGTGTGGCTCCAGATGCCAAAAATATCGTCCAAATAACGGACATACAGTGCTGGGAGTTTCGGGCATTTGGGGAAGACAGTACGCTCCCAATCAGCCATATAAATATTGGCATACGCAGGGGCGAACTTCTTCCCCATAGCTGTCCCATGTACCTGAAGGAAACATCTGGAATCAAAGACAAAGTCGTTTCTAGTCAACCCTAACTCTAAGAGATGGAGAAGAGCCTCATCTGGTCTAGAAGGGTCTGGATGGTCGTTAAATAGCTCCCGCACCGCTTTGAGCCCCAATGGGGTCTCTATGTTTGTATACAGGGAGTCAATGTCGACCGAGAAAAGCATCGAACCAATAGGAACCTGGGTGTTTTTCAGTTTTTCCACAAATTCATATGTATCTTTAATGAAACTTTCATGAATTTGGGATAATGGATTTAAATAAAAATCTATGAATTCTGCTATTCGATAGGACTCGCTCCCACAATCGGACACAATCGGCCTTCCTGGGGGGACCTGATGTGGAACTGTCCAGGTCTCTGGATCCTTGTGGATCTTTGGCAAGAGATACAGTTGCCGTGGACGTGGCGGATCCTCCCCATACAGGTAAGTCATTTGTTTGGCCGATATAACTTTCTTTTCATACAGGTGAGACACCGTCGCTCTAATCTGTTTCTGGGTCTCCAGTTGCAGAGAGCCAGTTAAAGGTACGTAGTGTGTTCTATTTTCCAATTGTCTGTTAGCCTCTGTCAAATATTGATTTTTATCCATTATTACAATTTTAGAGCCCTTATCGGCAGGCTTAATAATTATATCCTGGTTCTTTTTTAATTTGTTCAATGCTTTTCTTTCCCCTTGTGACAGGTTACTTTCTTTTTCACAGGCCCAACGGATTCCCTCCAGGTGCCGCACATCTTCCCTGATCAATCCCTTAATAGGGTCCGAGATGGAATTCCAATCAGGTTCCCAATGAGAGGGATTGATGAACGGTTCCCTGGTGAAATCCGTGGTAAACCGGAAATGATCTAAGAGTTTCAAACGCCTGTGATACTTTGCTAAATCTCTTTGTAAATCTTCTCTGTCTGTTACAGATGGCGTAGGAATAAAGAAGAGGCCCCTCTCCAGCAGCATTTCCTCTTCTGTGGATAGTTCAAAGGTAAGTGAAAGATTTAAAATATTCGAAACATTTAAGATATTAGAATGGGGCTTGGTAAGTGTCCCAGGTCCCCCTCTTTTCAGTTTAACTGTAGCATCCATGCCTCTAACATTTTCTTGCCCGTAGCCGGGGTCCAATGTATCGGATCCCTCTCACAAACTTTGAAATCCCGGGCCTCTACCCCTCTCAGGGTCCTATATGTGGACTCCATATAGGTGTTTAATTCTTCCAGGAGGGCCCGTACTGGGGCCTGCAACCTGGGTGAGTATTGTGTCAAAGCAAAAAACACCTCTGCCTGAGGGAAAACCACTCTTGCCTTCGCCATCAGCTGTTGGAATTGCTTTTTCATGGTCGAGAGCAGGTTTTCCCCCAGACAGTTGTTTAATCCCACCACAAAGACCACTTTGTGAGTGGCAGGACTAGGGTTCAACTTGGTCAGAATATCCCTCAAGTGGAAAATTTTGGCCCCCGGGAAACTGTCAACTTGGATCAGTGGATAATTGAAGGGGGGGATTCTATTAAGATTCGAATCCCCCACTATCACCACTGGTTTTTTAATCTCAAGTTCCCACACCACACTTTTTTGGTATGTACTGCGGTGACCGAGCGGTCTGTCCAAGTTGGATGGAACCTCCACCCCCTCCTGCTCCGACCCCGAACTGGACAAGAGGCCGGACCCCTGACTGGCCGACACCCCAGAAACCCCCAACATCTGCGAGTCCGACAGCAACACTGCCACATTGGTGAGATTCCCCCTCACCTCCCCCCCCCTCCGCTCAGGTGAATCCCCCTCTGATTCCTCAGAGGCCCCCAGGTCGAAATTAAGGACCCAATCC
>NC_137682.1:838851-871351 GCF_963989245.1 Nansenia antarctica | reverse complement strand
AACAAGCAACTGCACACACACACTTCTGAAATCCCGCGAGATCTGCGTTCATTTGACCGGAGACAGACAGTGGTGTTACTTTTCGGCGTCATCGCCTCTACCAATGGCCTGTTACCTGCCGCTTTCAGTTCTAGTAGTTTAGATCTCGCAACCAGGGAAACGCCGACATGTGTTAAAGGGAGCAAGACGCGAATCTACCGGCATTTGACTCATGAGTGAATGGCGAAAATGGCTAGACGGCACAGCTTGGGATTCCATTGAAGTTACAGGGAACTATGTGTGAAAGAGGCTTAAATGTTGAAATAACAGTAATACAATGTTCATTGATAAAATGACATAAGGGATGGAAAGGGGGGATGGCAGTTGTAGAAGGGGGATGATGAAGCGCGCTGGACTGAGGGACAGCATAGGCACAGCACACCGCCATAATAGAGATTTTATTTTTGTTATGCTTGTTGTAAATAAAAGTTCTATGATGCATTGAAATGACATTAAACTAAGATAATACGATGGTTATCATATTTTTTCAAATCTTTATTAATAAGTTATTACAGAAACAGTAAGTGACATTTTCCGAGAGCAAAATCTGTTGTGGTATTTAAAAATGGCGGTTAGCGATGAAATCTATGAACATGGGATGACGATTTCCATTGACCAATTCTCTATATTTGCTTGATACGTACTGTATTTAAGAATGCAATGACACTGGTAATTCAGTTAATATTTATTTATTTAATGTTTCAAAACACAATCCAATCCAAGAAGAACAGGTGAGGGCAGTGCAGTCTCAAGTTGGAAAATGTAGTGACGGTAATGCACGGCATGAAAACATGGCAGTGATAACATGGCTGCTATTGTTAAACATCCTCAGTAGAACATTGTATACATTTACCTTACATATACTATTGTTTCTATTGTAACTATTGTTTTGACAAATTTACCTTACATATAACTGTCACATTACCTTTCTAAAAAACAGGGAGACAGCCAAAATGACAGCTGCAGTAACAACATTTTCAAACAGTATCATGCAACTTGATCTTAGTAAAAGAACAAAATAAAAAAACACAAAATAAAACTTTGCACCGAAGTTTGACCATCTGTAATAAATCATTTCCAAAGAACAATAGTATAAAATAAAATAGAATAGCAGTTCAAATTTGCATAACAAACAAAAGGAAAACAAGTTCGCTCCAAAGTGCTCTTCAGGTAGCTGCTGCCCTCTCACAGGTAGTAGAGGAAGTCATCCAGCTTCATGTTGGGCTCTCTGTGGATGCTCTGTCCCACCAGGAAAGCAAGCTTGTGGGCATACTGGCAGGGTGCAGGCACTCGGATGATCCCCTGAAATAATTGGGGGAGACAAAATCAACGACAATTTATGCATCAAAAAACAACTTGCATGCCTGAAATGGGAAAACCATATGTAAATACAGTATGTTTGATTATTTCATAACCAATATGGATACGTATCAGTAGGTTTAAGATGTGTTTCAATGTGAACTACACCCTGTTCATGCCTGCATTTGAATTACTGACCAAGAGAATAGTTTAAGCAGACTTTTACCCTGTAATTTTGTGCATTTGTTGTTTTCATTATTCTAAAGTAGACATATCCACACACAAAGAATCATGTTATAAAACAATCTCTGAGTAAATATATCTCGCTTTGAATGCCCTGATGTTCCAAACTCCCAAGATCCCCCCCTCTCTCCCCGTCACAACAGACCTCACACGTTTTGATAGCTATGATGCAGCTGCACACGAAATAATGAAAGTTCGGGTAAACCTCCCCTTTAAAACTACTACTGGAAAGACAACCCAGCATACCTGCCAGTTGAAGTACATGTGGCAGAGTTTGTAGGTCAGTTTCTGCATGTGGTCAGGCTTCAGTCCACTGCTGTCATACACCACATTGTAGTGGGTTGGGGAGACGCTTCCCTGTCTAACAGCTTGGCTGACAATGAAGAAGTCGTACCTGAAAATGGGAAATTGCAACTGTAGCCACCGTTTTAAGACTGGATAAAGCAGACATAGCACATCTCTGAAAAAACAACATATTTTCTGAATTGCGTATTGAATCGATACCATTCTGGGCGGGTGACCTCAGTGTCGATGACTGTTCCAGGGGGTGGGTTGGCCATCTTGCCGCCAACTTGGGCAAAGAACCTGGAACTGATCCGCTTCTTCACAACCACCACTGTGAGTTTGGGTCTAGGAGGGGAAGAGAGAAAATACGATCAGAATGATTGGTGATTGAATGTGTTAAAGGGAACCCTGGTTATTAAGACACAGTGTTTCCTCTATATGCATTGATTCGTGGCGGGCCGCCACAAATACATTTTCTCCGCCACTAATTGATTCAGGCTGCGCAACGAGAAAGGCAGCGAGGAATTATGATCGGAGAATAGAAAAAGAAAAAGCAGATTTAAGCTAGATTTAGGACGCTTTCAGACCTACATTTCGTTCCGATTTCGTTCCGATGTTGCAATTAACCTCGTCGGCAACGCGCTTGCAAAGCAATTTTGTGATTGGTCAGAATTTAGCGGATTTCAGGAAATCCCTCTCCTCTCCCTTCGCCCGTCGGCGGTCCCTTTAATCCCGTATCCTAATCTAAAATGCAACATCAGCGACGACTGTGGGTTATTGCATTTACTGCTGTTCTCTGGTTCATGTGCTTATACCAGTGCTCAGTATACAAGTATTTTAAATGAACATTCGTAATGTAGTCTCTGATGTTCATGGTCAACTAAATCAGGCTATTTTGTGAAACAAATAATGTTCCCGCAAATTGGTTAACCGAGCAGCCTCGCACCTAACGCTAGCATCGAACTATTCATAGCATAAACGTTGGTAAATGTCATAAACGACACAGTATTGGCAGGGGAAAAGAAGGGGAGTCGAATCTTTATTGACAACGGATGCTGGAAAAACATGCAGCTAAAATTCAGGGAACAATTGGACAATAAGAGACACAAGGTGTGGTCGCATGGTCTAATTACAGGGCAATATGCGCGGGGCAACAATTATCTATAGCCTCTAAAATCACCACGAACAGAACGGCAGAGGTACGGGTAAGCAGGGCTCATGTCGGTGTCATCAAAGGTAAAAGTTGGTTTTCTTTAACTCAGCTGATAGCATTACCTTGCTGTTGGTTGTTTACCGAATGCTCCAACTGACTGTCACACTGTGATTTTACTTGTGTAAACAGTTAATGAGTAACGTTAGACGGTTTTGTGTGTGTACTCTCATGTAGGCTTGCAATACTTTGTATTGATGAGCTGATCTTTCATTGTGACTGTAAGTCGCAAGTTTATATTCTACGGATGTTGTTCAGTGCTGTATGCGCGTTCCCGGTTCCCTGTGTACTTCATATTCGATGAGCTGATGATCTTTCTCTGTGTGTGTGTGTGTGTGTGTCTTGGGCGTATCTGTCAGTCACATGTATATGTTCAGTGCTGTATGCGCGTTCCGCATGTTCTGCTGCAGCTGTAGGATATCTTGGTATTTGATCACCTTCTATATAAAAATCACCGTTTTTTTTATGTTGCCACCCTTTAGTTTTTGGTGAAATTACGTCTTTGTTTTGAGCGCCAGTGCGCGTTTCATGTGCGTGCAATTATTATTTTTTTACCACTCCGCCACTAATGTGAAAAATCCTAGAGGAAACACTGAAGATATGTAGGCCTTAATACGCTCTAATTGCCATCTCGTACTAAAATATGTTGGTAGAAAGACATGAAAATGTTTGATTATGTTAGAAATCCTCAATTAAGGTGTAGGTCCTTAAGGTCCTCTTACGTGTAGTCCTTTCCCATGGTGCTGATTGAGTCCAGGATCTGTGGCACTTCGTAGTTGACCACACTCTGCAGCATCCCGTCCCCCACTCCGTCTCTGTAGATAATGATGCGTGAGGGCAGGCACTGGTTGTGCTTCAGCCAGGCCTTCAGTGCACCTGGGAAAGAGAGCCTGCACTTAGGATACTAGGGATCATTCTCATGCTTCTCTGAGGGATTATGTTGAAAAGAAGACTTGGAAGACATTGTTACAATGTGGCAGTCAGTGGTCAATTTTGATATGGTATCTTATTTGAAATGCTTTGTTGTTTCATTGAACTTGCCTTGCAGAGCCACTTTCAAGCCATCCATGATCTCCTGACCACGGCTCTGAACCACACACTTGGAGAACCACCTGGAAAACAAGAGGAATCAGTTGGTACTGGCTACCAACATTGGTGGTAAAGAGCACATTCATAACCCAAGGCCATGCTTCTCCATGCTCATCCACATACCTGGACATGCCCTTGTTGAGACTGGCCACCAGAGCTCCAATGGACCTGTTCCCTGCAGCTATGTCGTGGTAGCAGTCAATGCCCACGATCATCAGCTGCTGGAGCTGTGAAACAGAGGCAGGTGAAGTTACACCTTACAAAGTTTGGTTTAGCACATGCTTCTATTGAGATACATGGGGTGGAACATAAGATTGTGGATGGAGATCACATAGGTGTGAAATGTGTGGTTGTAGAAATAGAACACGCTGTAGAAATTGTACCTGCACCCATGTGAGGTAGTCAGTCAGATAAATGTTATCCACATTAAAAAGGGAAAGTTTATCCAAAATTCATGTTCATGTGTATTTCTGGTCAATCCATAATGCATACCGTCTCAAACTATCATCATTTCAAAACGTATCATTGCTATCAAAACTCAAAGTCTATGTTTACTTCCTAAAAAAGCCCCAGAGTTAATATAATCTGGAATCGGGAATCTTGAGCAATTTGGAACATCAGGACTGATGACGGCATTCAAAGCGAGATATCTTGACCGTTTATATATATATTGTATATCTTCATCGTTTTTAATGTGTCTATTGAATAATGAAAACAACAAATAATAAAATTCCACTTTAAACTTATCATGAGCATTGGTCTGTATGTGCACAGCTGTTTTTTTATATATTGGGCCCCAACAACATTTGTGACTTTGGGTTTATTTCAATTCACTGTGCGACTTACTGGGATCTCCACACTCCAGAGCTCTCCTCCCATCTTGCAGTTCATCTGCAGGGCAATCTTGGTGGCCACAGTCATGACGGCCTGTTGGCGGGAAAGGGTGCGAGCCAACACACACTGGCTGGGGGTGGGACAGTCCACACACAGGTACTTCTTCACACTGTCATACTTATCCTTCCTGTTGCTGGGGAGGATCACCACCACCTGAGGAGGTAACACACATGCTTTAGTCCTCATTCAACACCTAGAGGTGGTTACCTGGACACAGATTAAGACGATTGCTAGACATGTTATGCTCAGAGACTAACCATCTGGGTGGTCTCTGTAACGTTGTGCTGCAGAGCCCTGAGCAGAGACTCCTGGCGGTCCTCGTACTCCACCCTGTACACAGACCAAAACTGTCAAAGCACTGGGACATCTAACCAATGGGACTTCCACTGATGATACCATGTTCATTTTGAGATAACACCCAAGTATGATTGGCAAAGAATACTCAAGGCTTTGTAAAACACCTGTGGTACAATACTGCAGCTTAAAGTGCTCATTAACTCAAGCTTGGAACCTTAATTCTAGCTGTGCCCATTCACAGCTGGACTCACCGTTGTAATTAACTTAGGTATCATATGTTGCTCCCTGCCACTAGGTGGTGCTATAGCACTGTGTGTGTGTGTGTGTGTGTGTGTGTGTGTGTGTGCCTCCTTCCAGTCTCCTCCAACCCAGAGTGAGAACTCACATAACAGGCCTCTGCATGCGGATGCCCATGGGTGGGGACACCTTATTTAAGCCGTCCAGGAGGGCGTGGGCTACGTCAGTGTTGCGGTGGGTAAAGAACATGATCCAGTTGTCCAGTGGCCGGCTGCTGATCAGGGGGATCCCCCTCATTTCTTTGGACCAGTCTGCTGCCAAAGCGTTGTAGTCGTACTGGGAGACAAAAGAAAAAGAAAAAAAAAGTTTTTTTAGTTTGTTGCAATCACAGATTATGACAGGCATATACATGCAAATACATGACCAGCAAACATTCTTGTTTGGAGCTAGATCAGTACATGTTGCAGTAAAACAGAAATGTTTAGCAAGAGCTTCAAACTGCAGGTAACAAGTACTGTAATAAGCCACACTGGGGACATCATTTCTGATGTATTCAATACCGATCTGGATCCTTGGATAATCCTCTCAGTAGGGAGGAGTCTGCCTGTGAGGTTCAGGAGTTTGTTGTCAAAGTTGAGCCCCCAGGTATTAATTTCAGCCTCAGCCTCAGGGTTCCTGCAAGGTGGTCAGTTTTGCAATCAACGTTGTGATATCAATATTGTAACCACTTAAAGCTGGGGTGTAGAGTCAACATTACATCAATGCAAGGCTGCTCATAGTCAAACCATATAGAGTGTGACGTACTTGTGGATGTTATTGACAAAGCGATTGAGACGCTGCTCCCTCTGCTCTGGGTTCAGTCTGGTGTGGGTGGCCAGGTCCTTCATGATGTTGAAGTCACTGCGCATCTTGTCCGTCAGGCCTATTAAAAGAAAAAGAAAAAAGTAGCAGTGTATATAATACTAAAATAAATACTGTCCATAAGTAGTGTTTGTGAGGTTTCTCTAGTGTCAAGTCAGTGGTACCTGTAAGGTAGCAGAACTCAGGGATGAGCATGGCTGGGCCAGGGGGCGGCTCCCCAGAAGGGCCCATCTTCTTCACATGGCTTACCAGAAGGGCCTGCCGGTTGTCGGTGATGTCCAGACTATATTGCTGAATGAAAGTGTTAAATCATAATGAGTTCAGTGGTTACTGTGACACATGGTCAGTGATATGGTCTGATAGTTTAAGTTTATGAGACAACACCTACAGTTTTGTAGTATTCTTTGAAGGAGATGTCAGAGTCCCCTCTCTTGAATGTGTTAGTAGGAGTGTGGTCCCATGCGATATCATCAATCCTGTAGGTCTTGTTATTGTACCTGAGAGAAAAATTTCACAGACAGTTGGTTGTTATAAATGTGAATGTTTCTTTGCAACAATGTAAAAGTGGTTATTATAAGGTTGAATAAACATTTAGTTTTTTTTTTTTAAAATAAATATGAATATGCACAAATCTAAGTAGAGCTTAGTGCTTAGTACCTACTCTGCATTACTGTAAAGCGTTACCGTAGAGAAACAACAGTTGTATCTCTGCGTTCATCTAGTGGTGGGTCTTACTTGGTGAGGACAATTTGGCCCACCAGCTCCTTGGTGCAGGCCTCCATGAAGCGCTGGTCCCCACACTGCTGCTTGAGATTGCCCATGAAAGCGAGCACTGTTTCACTGCGCAGCACCTTGTGGCTCACATCCATACTTAGCATGATGCCCGACTCATACTGCAGGATGGTGGTGGTGAAGCCAGGCCAGATGGTCAGTCTGAAGAGCACATGCATACAACATGCCACACAATGAAGGACACAACAACATCTTTATTCTGTCTCTTTTGTCTTTATGGGTAAAACCACTGCCGAGACAGGTAAGGCACAGACCTGTGCTGTGGGATATTGAGTGGTTCATTTGGGTCGTAGTAATGGCGTCCAATTTGTTGCATGTTTAGTATCCGCAGCACCCTAGAACAAACAGAGAAAAACATTTTTACAGACAATGACGGAATAGAGACCGACAGAGAATGAATGAATGAATGAATGGTCTTTATTGTCATTGATATAGTACAGGTACCAAACAACGAAATTTGGGAGGGGGGGCTCCCCTGGTGCTAGGAAAAAAGCTAAAAACAAGGGAAAAGAGCTGGTTTACATAAATAAAGGCTATGTACACTATCCACTATACTATACTATACAAATTAAAACACTGTGCTGTACTCTATGCTATGCTATACCTATTCTAACATTTCCTATCTCTGAACCTTATGTACCCGAGGGTTGTCATATTGCACATAGTGTTATTGCACATTCATTTAAAGTGTCGCAGTTTGCAGGTTTGAAATGTTCACAGTTGTGTTTCAGTATTGCACTTGATTTCAATCTAGTAGCTGCCATCAAATTGTCTCGATTGTCCAGGGCCTAGAACCTAGGTCTTTGCTGTGTTCAGGGCCTGAATGGCCCTAGGGTAGAAGCTGAGCTTCAGTCTGTTTGTCCTTGCGAACATGGTCCTGAACCGCCTGTCCGAGGGCAGCCGAGCAAAGAAACGTGAGTTTGTGTCTTATTATAGGTCAACACAACCATAACCTTTCACTGGGTGCTCTGACCTTCTGAAGATGATGTTGTAGAACTGCAGGCACACTGGAGAGGTGGGTGGCAGCTCATTGGTCAGAGTGATCGTGATCTGGACATCCTCTCCATGGTTGGTCCGAGACTGAAGTACAGTCTCCTACAAAATACAATGGAAGCTCTGTGTCAAGGTTTCTCAATGAATTACAATTAGAACATGCTTCTCAAAACAGCATGTGGGAGCTGATCCATCAGCTTTAGATCATACTGTAGTTAGTATGTTTTTCACTCTTGCTCCAACAATTAACAGTTAACTACTTTGACAAGTTCTTGCATGCCGTTTGGTACATTATGATCTTAGTCTATCACAAATCCGAGTGATAGAGCCATCAGAAGAACCGAACCCTCTCGTGTACTGTACCCGGTTCTCAAGTCTGTGAGGCAGGAAGAGGAGGGCTCCATCAAAGGTGCGGGCTGAGCCTAGCGTCTCGTTATGATGATACAAGAGGGCAGAACGCAGGCGGCGGGACTCTATGGGGGGCTTGTAGTCCACATGGTACTGGTAAAGCACCCACTGAGGGCGGGAAAGGATGCGGAAGAAGTTGGCTTTCAGTTGAATAGGAGAGCCAGAGGACCCTGAAGAAATATCACAGATGACAGCATTATATTACAGAAAACAGAACAATGACATTCTTCTGCAATGGGTTTAATGAGGATTTCATACATGGATGTATCATGTTGTTCATTATTCTAAAACTACACTATAATTGTGACCATGTAATGGCTGGCTAACACACCAGTCTTGGATTCCTTGACATGCTCCATGGCCTGCCTGGTGTTGATTCCTACATCATGGAAATCACCACGGCGTCCACCCCTCTCTCCGATCTTCACCTGCTGAAAGCCTGAAGATATCTTAAGAAGATCTGTGGAAACAAAGGGCAGAGAAATAATGCAGTTTCACTCACTCTCATTTCACATTAAACACATTGATTGAACACATTTCAAATGTAAAATGTTAGGCTTGACTACTGGTATAGGAGAGGAAGAATTAAAAGTAAAAGTGCACTTAAGGCTTGACAGGTAGACCATATGCGCAGAAAGACATGATTAATCAATGCTTGCAGTAACGTTTCTGTTCACTATTTTCGTTCCCTCAACTCTCAAATCCGCTCGCCATGAACAAACATTTGAACAAGTTACAGAAGCAACTGCGTTCCAGACAAACTCGACCTCCAACTCAATGGAACGCATCATACACTGAAAATTCACTGGTGCATATTGAACCGTGGATGGCGAACCATACAGTTCAATATAAACAGAGAACCGTTGCACCCCTAATATGCATTAGCTACTTTAAATGACCATAGAACACAGCACCTTCTGAGGACACAAGTCCCGGGGCAATGTTCTGTCTTCCACGACCCACAAGTTGACCCTCAGAAGTGGAGTGAACTGGCCGTGCTTCCTCCTGAGGGGGAGCCTTTAAGAAAAAACATTAAAATGTAATCAAAAATACTTTATTGAAAGCCCTTTCCAGTTCCTATAATAACTCATGTTTCATATCAACAACACTCCACAAAATGACTGTGAAAACTCATAAAGGTAAGTGAAGTAATCTTAACCACTCAATTAGCAGTGCAAGAGCATTCAAATACAGTCAGAACTGAATTAATGATATGCCTAAAAACTATTACAGTGACAGAATACAATAGTGACCTTATAAATTCAGCATTACATTTGTTGTCTTCTGGCAGAGATGCCATCATAGGATTATTTAGCCTGATCCATTCTCATCCTATTATATTTATATCGAGGATACACTACACACTTTATAAAATCTTCATACCGGAAAACCTCTGACATTTTGTGATCACCCTTGCCCAAATTATTGTGTCTTGCTGTTGCTCTCTCCAAGATCAGGGGTTCTCACATCACACATTTAAATGTATACATGTACATAAGATTTGACCATCAAGACCCTACAGTAGCCTCAATTCATACAGCCATGTTGGTACAGCCATGCGTAACGGCGAAATCCTGTGGGCAGAATTAATGTGTATAAGGATTCTTAATGAACTCACCGACAGCGCCCCTGGTGGCCCAGTCTCTTGACCGCGTGCAAGACCCCTCGGCCTTGCTCTGGCTCGACCCGTCATTTTAGGTTTTGGATTACGGTAACACTGGAGTGGAACTGGAAGAAACATACAAATTAAACTTCTCATTCTACAATTTTAACATAGCAAAGTTTGACATGACCACCACGTGTACATTTGAACACAGTTAAAGACAGTCACGAGCACATGTCTGACCACAGTCGTGACCACATACTGGCGCAAAGTGCTGCTGCACGAGGCAAGAGACCAGACGTAGCTAGCTAACTAACAACCACTTTGTACTTCATACATTAGCCAATGGAGTCATCGTTGCTTCTGTAGTCTACAGTTAAAATTCATTGCTTTAGATGTATTAATTACTAACTGGCTAAAAGTATTGAACATTTAAACATTGCGTTAGAACAGGCGGCCTGTCTAAACTAGCTCGCTAAAATCACAACTGGACTTGAAACCATCTCGTGTGGCTCAATTAAAAGCTTATATTCTTTAATGACTTTGACAGTGATTATCTGGAAGCATGTAAGGTCATAAACATCGTGTCGCTAGCTCTATTTTCTCACAGAACACATTAGATGTACTTACATGGTGACTTGACTTCTTTCAACTCTCAACTGTCTGCTAAACGAACTGCGTCAGGTGATTTATAGGGCTTCTCACTCAGTATCACTGCGCACTGCGTATCACTGCGCACGTCTATACAGATGGGTAGGAGAGGGACTATTTTCTGGTAGTGTAATGGCGCAGTAATCACTGAGTATCACTGCGCACGTCATCCAATTCTCCTGTCATTCATTGGTTCACAGAATACTGAATTCTATAAATATGTTATTTATTGAATACACGACGGGCATTATTTTCGACTCAAAGGAAGTAAAACAAATGTCTTACTAGACACTGTACACATACTCATTGTATAGTGGGCTATAGTATCTAGTCACATGCGATTTGCTCCAATCTAAACTATGTCCACTAGTTGGTATAGTCCGGTTAATATGTGAAAAAATAGTTCACTTTTTCATAAAAGCACCAAACTTGGTACTCTTGTACAGTTTGTTGTCCTGAACATTTTCAGACGTGGAGCCCTCGCAAAAACTCCTCCTAGTGGCCATGGCGGGCATTTTCCTTTCCGCCATAGCCGCATTGTGCTTCATATCTCCTCAACCAAACATGATAACACAGAACAGGTGATGTCTACCCCCATGTTTTGAAGGTCAAGGATTACAATGATACCATATACAACATCATAAAATGTTCTGGTGAATAGTTAGTGGTGAAATCAGTGACGTTGTGACTGAGAATGATTCAAATGAAATCGCAGTATCTGAGAATATGCATATTCAATTTTCATAATATATTTCATATAATAATTTATTTACTATAGTTCTCTAAGTCCAGAATTGTCTATTAGGCTATGAATGTAGGTATTTCAGTTGTTGCACCTTACTTGGAAAGTGTTGACAGAGTGGATGTGGTGTGGGACTGCTATGAAGCATTAATTAAATAATAAAAAATTAAATTAAATTACAATTTAAAATTATAATTAATTAATTAATTATGAAGCAAACAGCTTAAAGTCCCAGACAAGACAGAAGCGAGGAACGGGCACAAGAACAAGAGTGGATGGAAAAAACAAGATAGACTAGTGCAGAACACAAGAGGCAGATGGAGAGTAAAACCCAAAGCTGGGTGTATTTATTGATTCCGGGGAATAGGGGCAGAGCTTCTATAGTGAAGCAGGCAGATCAGGAGGGTCAGCAAGCAGGGCAGGCAGGTAGAGAGGGCAGGCAGGGCAGGGCAGTGCAGGCAGAGAGGGCAGGCAGGGCAGGGCAGTGCAGGCAGGTAGAGAGGGCAGGCAAGTTCACTCCAAAGTGCTCTTCAGGTAGCTCAGGGGTGCAAACTGGTGATGGCCCAAAAAGGTGACACTTTTTGAGCACTAGCGGTGGTAGATGGATAGCGCTAGCACTGATGGTGGTCTCACCGGCGGTCCTAACCTTAACACCCACATAATTATGTTGAAAACAGGTTGTTTACTGTGACTGTGTCCTCCACACTGTCTAGAATTGTACCTAGCTGCATGAAGCTAAAAGTTATTTCAACAGCAGCGGAGTTTAGCAGACAGGAAGATTAGTTAGAAGAATAGTCATCATGTGACTTGGATGAGACGTAGACCCCCCCCCCACCCCCCCACCAAATATATTTTTTGCAAATCTACACGATTCACGTGGATGACCTATTTTGAAGTAAAAACTGCTAATTTAGCAGAAATGTGACAAGTTTGCCCCCCTGCATATATGAGGTCACCACCACAATGACTGTAAGGGCACTAATAAGTAAAGTATTACATTCTTTTTCTCTCCACCTCCTTCAAACCAACCTCATTTGCCTCCCGAGTCTTTTCACTCTCTCATTCAACAACAAACGAAAAATAAACAAGGACACAATCTTCACAAACTGTTACCCTTTTTATTGTAGTCCTCAAATAAACTGTAACGATAAAAACAACAAGGTGGTAACCATAATAATATTTAAAATGGTAAAAGAACAAAAACATTAGACTGTAAGAAATTAAATTAGATTGCCATCTTCGATGCCGTCCCATGTGTCAAAACGTGTGTGGAGCTATTGCATGTCCTTATTTGGGCGAAAAGAGAGAGGGCAGAGGGCCTCTGGGAACAAATTTGTGTTTGCAATTGTCCAGAAACCAATCAGGAATTTAGGAGGTACAGGATGGGGCATGGCCAAATGGGGGAGAGCCAATCACAGGCTAGTGTTAGGTCACCTGAATGCACAGATGCAGAGGGGGACAGGGGGACAGAGAAACCAATCAGGCTTGGCATTATTCTGCTTAAGCATCAACACTTCATAGTTAATAACAGTCTCTCTGGTGAAGTATAGAGCAGCCTGCAGTAGAGATGCACATCAGTAAGCCCTGCTGCGTGCACGTACACACACACACACACACACACACACACACACACACACACACACACACACACACACACACACACACACACACGTAAGAACATAGAAATTGAAAGGGAAGAACAGACATGGTTCTAAATTCCACATAGTTTTTAAACATGGACCCACCAACATCAACATGAAACATAGTCTAACAAATAAAACCCATTGGATTCTTGAGTCATAACATTGTTAACTAAAGCAACAACCAGTCAAACACTCCAAACCTCAGCCACACATACGACGAGTCCTCATCTCCATACTCTAGGATCTAGAACTCTGCTATGAATAACAAATGTCCGCTCTACCCAATGTAGTAGCTGCTCCCCTCTCACAGGTAGTAGAGGAAGTCATCCAGCTTCATGTTGGGCTCTCTGTGGATGCTCTGTCCCACCAGGAAAGCAAGCTTGTGGGCATACTGGCAGGGTGCAGGCACTCGGATGATCCCCTGAAATAATTGGGGGAGACAAAATCAACGACAATTTATGCATCAAAAAACAACTTGCATGCCTGAAATGGGAAAACCATATGTAAATACAGTATGTTTGATTTCATAACCAATATGGATACGTATCAGTAGGTTTAAGATGTGTTTCAATGTGAACTACACCCTGTTCATGCCTGCATTTGAATTACTGACCAAGAGAATAGTTTAAGCAGACTTTTACCCTGTAATTTTGTGCATTTGTTGTTTTCATTACTCTAAAGTAGACATATCCACACACAAAGAATCATGTTATAAAACAATCTCTGAGTAAATATATCTCGCTTTGAATGCCCTGATGTTCCAAACTCCCAAGATCCCCCCCTCTCTCCCCGTCACAACAGACCTCACACGTTTTGATAGCTATGATGCAGCTGCACACGAAATAATGAAAGTTCGGGTAAACCTCCCCTTTAAAACTACTACTGGAAAGACAACCCAGCATACCTGCCAGTTGAAGTACATGTGGCAGAGTTTGTAGGTCAGTTTCTGCATGTGGTCAGGCTTCAGTCCACTGCTGTCATACACCACATTGTAGTGGGTTGGGGAGACGCTTCCCTGTCTAACAGCTTGGCTGACAATGAAGAAGTCGTACCTGAAAATGGGAAATTGCAACTGTAGCCACCGTTTTAAGACTGGATAAAGCAGACATAGCACATCTCTGAAAAAACAACATATTTTCTGAATTGCGTATTGAATCGATACCATTCTGGGCGGGTGACCTCAGTGTCGATGACTGTTCCAGGGGGTGGGTTGGCCATCTTGCCGCCAACTTGGGCAAAGAACCTGGAACTGATCCGCTTCTTCACAACCACCACTGTGAGTTTGGGTCTAGGAGGGGAAGAGAGAAAATACGATCAGAATGATTGGTGATTGAATGTGTTAAAGGGAACCCTGGTTATTAAGACACAGTGTTTCCTCTATATGCATTGATTCGTGGCGGGCCGCCACAAATAAATTTTCTCCGCCACTAATTGATTCAGGCTGCGCAACGAGAAAGGCAGCGAGGAATTATGATCGGAGAATAGAAAAAGAAAAAGCAGATTTAAACTAGATTTAGGCCGCTTTCAGACCTACATTTCGTTCCGATTTCGTTCCGATGTTGCAATTAACCTCGTCGGCAACGCGCTTGCAAAGCAATTTTGTGATGGGTCAGAATTTAGCGGATTTCAGGAAATCCCTCTCCTCTCCCTTCGCCCGTCGGCGGTCCCTTTAATCCCGTATCCTAATCTAAAATGCAACATCAGCGACGACTGTGGGTTATTGCATTTACTGCTGTTCTCTGGTTCATGTGCTTATACCAGTGCTCAGTATACAAGTATTTTAAATGAACATTCGTAATGTAGTCTCTGATGTTCATGGTCAACTAAATCAGGCTATTTTGTGAAACAAATAATGTTCCCGCAAATTGGTTAACCGAGCAGCCTCGCACCTAACGCTAGCATCGAACTATTCATAGCATAAACGTTGGTAAATGTCATAAACGGTTTTCTTTAACTCAGCTGATAGCATTACCTTGCTGTTGGTTGTTTACCGAATGCTCCAACTGACTGTCACACTGTGATTTTACTTGTGTAAACAGTTAATGAGTAACGTTAGACGGTTTTGTGTGTGTACTCTCATGTAGGCTTGCAATACTTTGTATTGATGAGCTGATCTTTCATTGTGACTGTAAGTCGCAAGTTTATATTCTACGGATGTTGTTCAGTGCTGTATGCGCGTTCCCGGTTCCCTGTGTACTTCATATTCGATGAGCTGATGATCTTTCTCTGTGTGTGTGTGTGTGTGTGTGTGTGTGTGTGTGTGTGTGTGTCTTGGGCGTATCTGTCAGTCACATGTATATGTTCAGTGCTGTATACGCGTTCCGCATGTTCTGCTGCAGCTGTAGGATATCTTGGTATTTGATCACCTTCTATATAAAAATCACCGTTTTTTTTATGTTGCCACCCTTTAGTTTTTGGTGAAATTACGTCTTTGTTTTGAGCGCCAGTGCGCGTTTCATGTGCGTGCAATTATTATTTTTTTACCACTCCGCCACTAATGTGAAAAATCCTAGAGGAAACACTGAAGATATGTAGGCCTTAATACGCTCTAATTGCCATCTCGTACTAAAATATGTTGGTAGAAAGACATGATAAAATTTGATTATGTTAGAAATCCTCAATTAAGGTGTAGGTCCTTAAGGTCCTCTTACGTGTAGTCCTTTCCCATGGTGCTGATTGAGTCCAGGATCTGTGGCACTTCGTAGTTGACCACACTCTGCAGCATCCCGTCCCCCACTCCGTCTCTGTAGATAATGATGCGTGAGGGCAGGCACTGGTTGTGCTTCAGCCAGGCCTTCAGTGCACCTGGGAAAGAGAGCCTGCACTTAGGATACTAGGGATCATTCTCATGCTTCTCTGAGGGATTATGTTGAAAAGAAGACTTGGAAGACATTGTTACAATGTGGCAGTCAGTGGTCAATTTTGATATGGTATCTTATTTGAAATGCTTTGTTGTTTCATTGAACTTGCCTTGCAGAGCCACTTTCAAGCCATCCATGATCTCCTGACCACGGCTCTGAACCACACACTTGGAGAACCACCTGGAAAACAAGAGGAATCAGTTGGTACTGGCTACCAACATTGGTGGTAAAGAGCACATTCATAACCCAAGGCCATGCTTCTCCATGCTCATCCACATACCTGGACATGCCCTTGTTGAGACTGGCCACCAGAGCTCCAATGGACCTGTTCCCTGCAGCTATGTCGTGGTAGCAGTCAATGCCCACGATCATCAGCTGCTGGAGCTGTGAAACAGAGGCAGGTGAAGTTACACCTTACAAAGTTTGGTTTAGCACATGCTTCTATTGAGATACATGGGGTGGAACATAAGATTGTGGATGGAGATCACATAGGTGTGAAATGTGTGGTTGTAGAAATAGAACACGCTGTAGAAATTGTACCTGCACCCATGTGAGGTAGTCAGTCAGATAAATGTTATCCACATTAAAAAGGGAAAGTTTATCCAAAATTCATGTTCATGTGTATTTCTGGTCAATCCATAATGCATACCGTCTCAAACTATCATCATTTCAAAACGTATCATTGCTATCAAAACTCAAAGTCTATGTTTACTTCCTAAAAAAGCCCCAGAGTTAATATAATCTGGAATCGGGAATCTTGAGCAATTTGGAACATCAGGACTGATGACGGCATTCAAAGCGAGATATCTTGACCGTTTATATATACTGTATATCTTCATCGTTTTTAATGTGTCTATTGAATAATGAAAACAACAAATAATAAAATTCCACTTTAAACTTATCATGAGCATTGGTCTGTATGTGCACAGCTGTTTTTTTATATATTGGGCCCCAACAACATTTGTGACTTTGGGTTTATTTCAATTCACTGTGCGACTTACTGGGATCTCCACACTCCAGAGCTCTCCTCCCATCTTGCAGTTCATCTGCAGGGCAATCTTGGTGGCCACAGTCATGACGACCTGTTGGCGGGAAAGGGTGCGAGCCAACACACACTGGCTGGGGGTGGGACAGTCCACACACAGGTACTTCTTCACACTGTCATACTTATCCTTCCTGTTGCTGGGGAGGATCACCACCACCTGAGGAGGTAACACACATGCTTTAGTCCTCATTCAACACCTAGAGGTGGTTACCTGGACACAGATTAAGACGATTGCTAGACATGTTATGCTCAGAGACTAACCATCTGGGTGGTCTCTGTAACGTTGTGCTGCAGAGCCCTGAGCAGAGACTCCTGGCGGTCCTCGTACTCCACCCTGTACACAGACCAAAACTGTCAAAGCACTGGGACATCTAACCAATGGGACTTCCACTGATGATACCATGTTCATTTTGAGATAACACGCAAGTATGATTGGCAAAGAATACTCAAGGCTTTGTAAAACACCTGTGGTACAATACTGCAGCTTAAAGTGCTCATTAACTCAAGCTTGGAACCTTAATTCTAGCTGTGCCCATTCACAGCTGGACTCACCGTTGTAATTAACTTAGGTATCATATGTTGCTCCCTGCCACTAGGTGGTGCAATAGCACTGTGTATGTGTGTGTGTGTGTGTGTGTGTGTGTGTGTGCCTCCTTCCAGTCTCCTCCAACCCAGAGTGAGAACTCACATAACAGGCCTCTGCATGCGGATGCCCATGGGTGGGGACACCTTATTTAAGCCGTCCAGGAGGGCGTGGGCTACGTCAGCGTTGCGGTGGGTAAAGAACATGATCCAGTTGTCCAGTGGCCGGCTGCTGATCAGGGGGATCCCCCTCATTTCTTTGGACCAGTCTGCTGCCAAAGCGTTGTAGTCGTACTGGGAGACAAAAGAAAAAGAAAAAAAAAGGTTTTTGAGTTTGTTGCAATCACAGATTATGACAGGCATATACATGCAAATACATGACCAGCAAACATTCTTGTTTGGAGCTAGATCAGTACATGTTGCAGTAAAACAGAAATGTTTAGCAAGAGCTTCAAACTGCAGGTAACAAGTACTGTAATAATAAGCCACACTGGGGACATCATTTCTGATGTATTCAATACCGATCTGGATCCTTGGATAATCCTCTCAGTAGGGAGGACTCTGCCTGTGAGGTTCAGGAGTTTGTTGTCAAAGTTGAGCCCCCAGGTATTAATTTCAGCCTCAGCCTCAGGGTTCCTGCAAGGTGGTCAGTTTTGCAATCAACGTTGTGATATCAATATTGTAACCACTTAAAGCTGGGGTGTAGAGTCAACATTACATCAGTGCAAGGCTGCTCATAGTCAAACCATATAGAGTGTGACGTACTTGTGGATGTTATTGACAAAGCGATTGAGACGCTGCTCCCTCTGCTCTGGGTTCAGTCTGGTGTGGGTGGCCAGGTCCTTCATGATGTTGAAGTCACTGCGCATCTTGTCCGTCAGGCCTATTAAAAATAAATAAAAAGTAGCAGTGTATATAATACTAAAATAAATACTGTCCATAAGTAGTGTTTGTGAGGTTTCTCTAGTGTCAAGTCAGTGGTACCTGTAAGGTAGCAGAACTCAGGGATGAGCATGGCTGGGCCAGGGGGCGGCCCCCCAGAAGGGCCCATCTTCTTCACATGGCTTACCAGAAGGGCCTGCCGGTTGTCGGTGATGTCCAGACTATATTGCTGAATGAAAGTGTTAAATCATAATGAGTTCAGTGGTTACTGTGACACATGGTCAGTGATATGGTCTGATAGTTTAAGTTTATGAGACAACACCTACAGTTTTGTAGTATTCTTTGAAGGAGATGTCAGAGTCCCCTCTCTTGAATGTGTTAGTAGGAGTGTGGTCCCATGCGATATCATCAATCCTGTAGGTCTTGTTATTGTACCTGAGAGAAAAAATTCCCATAGACAGTTGGTTGTTATAAATGTGAATGTTTCTTTGCAACAATGTAAAAGTGGTTATTATAAGGTTGAATAAACATTATTTTTTTTATTTTTTATAAATATGAATATGCACAAATCTAAGTAGAGCTTAGTGCTTAGTACCTACTCTGCATTACTGTAAAGCGTTACCGTAGAGAAACAACAGTTGTATCTCTGCGTTCATCTAGTGGTGGGTCTTACTTGGTGAGGACAATTTGGCCCACCAGCTCCTTGGTGCAGGCCTCCATGAAGCGCTGGTCCCCACACTGCTGCTTGAGATTGCCCATGAAAGCGAGCACTGTTTCACTGCGCAGCACCTTGTGGCTCACATCCATACTTAGCATGATGCCCGACTCATACTGCAGGATGGTGGTGGTGAAGCCAGGCCAGATGGTCAGTCTGAAGAGCACATGCATACAACATGCCACACAATGAAGGACACAACAACATCTTTATTCTGTCTCTTTTGTCTTTATGGGTAAAACCACTGCCGAGACAGGTAAGGCACAGACCTGTGCTGTGGGATATTGAGTGGTTCATTTGGGTCGTAGTAATGGCGTCCAATTTGTTGCATGTTTAGTATCCGCAGCACCCTAGAACAAACAGAGAATAGTTTTTTTACAGACAATGACGGAATAGAGACCGACAGAGAATGAATGAATGAATGAATGAATGGTCTTTATTGTCATTGATATAGTACAGGTACCAAACAACGACATTTGGGAGGGGGGGCTCCCCTGGTGCTAGGAAAAAAACTAAAAACAAGAAGGGAAAAGAGCTGGTTTACATAAATAAAGGCTATATACACTATCCACTATACTATACAAATTAAAACACTGTGCTGTACTCTATGCTATGGCCTATGGTATACCTATTCTAACATTTCCTATCTCTGAACCTTATGTACCCGAGGGTTGTCATATTGCACATAGTGTTATTGCACATTCATTTAAAGTGTCGCAGTTTGCAGGTTTGAAATGTTCACAGTTGTGTTTCAGTATTGCACTTGATTTCAATCTAGTAGCTGCCATCAAATTGTCTAGATTGTCCAGGGCCTAGAACCTAGGTCTTTGCTGTGTTCAGGGCCTGAATGGCCCTGGGGTAGAAGCTGAGCTTCAGTCTGTTTGTCCTTGCGAACATGGTCCTGAACCGCCTGTCCGAGGGCAGCCGAGCAAAGAAACTTGAGTTTGTGTCTTATTATAGGTCAACACAACCATAACCTTTCACTGGGTGCTCTGACCTTCTGAAGATGATGTTGTAGAACTGCAGGCACACTGGAGAGGTGGGTGGCAGCTCATTGGTCAGAGTGATCGTGATCTGGACATCCTCTCCATGGTTGGTCCGAGACTGAAGTACAGTTTCCTACAAAATACAATGGAAGCTCTGTGTCAAGGTTTCTCAATGAATTACAATTAGAACATGCTTCTCAAAACAGCATGTGGGAGCTGATCCATTAGATGTTGTGTGGCCTGTAATTGTCCTGTGGCTTCTATGTGCTTGAAATGTCGCTGCCCCCATAAGTGTGTATGTGGTGTTTGTTGTAGCCCCTTCAATCACCTCAGCTTGCTTACGTGTTTTTTTTGTCAAGTGTGATGTTGGGGTACCTTGTCTCAGCCACGTGTTCTTAGAATATTTAAATGTTTTATTTTAACTAATGACGTTACTTTTCAGGATGCCATGTTGCAACTGGCCGGGGACTTCAGCTGAAAATTAGCCGACTAGGCTAACGCTGCCTTTTTTACTGTATTTTATATGGTTCATGTATTTGGATTGTCCTCGATATAATAAACCAATAAACTAAACTAAACTAAACTAGATCATACTGTAGTTAGTATGTTTTTCACTCTTGCTCCAACAATTAACAGTTAACTACTTTGACAAGTTCTTACATGCCGTTTGGTAAATTATGATCTTAGTCTATCACAAATCCGAGTGATGGAGCCATCAGAAGAACCGAACCCTCTCGTGTACTGTACCCGGTTCTCAAGTCTGTGAGGCAGGAAGAGGAGGGCTCCATCAAAGGTGCGGGCTGAGCCTAGCGTCTCGTTATGATGATACAAGAGGGCAGAACGCAGGCGGCGGGACTCTATGGGGGGCTTGTAGTCCACATGGTACTGGTAAAGCACCCACTGAGGGCGGGAAAGGATGCGGAAGAAGTTGGCTTTCAGTTGAATAGGAGAGCCAGAGGACCCTGAAGACATATCACAGATGACAGCATTATATTACAGAAAACAGAACAATGACATTCTTCTGCAATGGGTTTAATGAGGATTTCATACATGGATTTATCATGTTGTTCATTATTCTAAAACTACACTATAATTGTGACCATGTAATGGCTGGCTAACACACCAGTCTTGGATTCCTTGACATGCTCCATGGCCTGCCTGGTGTTGATTCCTACATCATGGAAATCACCACGGCGTCCACCCCTCTCTCCGATCTTCACCTGCTGAAAGCCTGAAGATATCTTAAGAAGATCTGTGGAAACAAAGGGCAGAGAAATAATGCAGTTTCACTCACTCTCATTTCACATTAAACACATTGATTGAACACATTTCAAATGTAAAATGTTAGGCTTGACTACTGGTATAGGAGAGGAAGAATTAAAAGTAAAAGTGCACTTAAGGCTTGACAGGTAGACCATATGCGCAGAAAGACATGATTAATCAATGCTTTTTCGTTCCCTCAACTCTCAAATCCACTCGCCATGAACAAACATTTGAACAAGTTACAGAAGCAACTGCGTTCCAGACAAACTCGACCTCCGACTCAATGGAACGCATCATACACTGAAAATTCACTGGTGCATATTGAACCGTGGATGGCGAACCATACAGTTCAATATAAACAGAGAACCGTTGCACCCCTAATATGCATTAGCTACTTTAAATGACCATAGAACACAGCACCTTCTGAGGACACAAGTCCCGGGGCAATTTTCTGTCTTCCACGACCCACAAGTTGACCCTCAGAAGTGGAGTGAACTGGCCGTGCTTCCTCCTGAGGGGGAGCCTTTAAGAAAAAACATTAAAATGTAATCAAAAATACTTTATTGAAAGCCCTTACCAGTTCCTATAATAACTCATGTTTCATATCAACAACACTCCACAAAATTACTGTGAAAACTCATAAAGGTAAGTGAAGTAATCTTAACCACTCAATTAGCAGTGCAAGAGCATTCAAATACAGTCAGAACTGAATTAATGATATGCCTAAAAACTATTACAGTGACAGAATACAATAGTGACCTTATAAATTCAGCATTACATTTGTTGTCTTCTGGCAGAGATGCCATCATAGGATTATTTAGCCTGATCCATTCTCATCCTATTATATTTATATCGAGGATACACTACACAATTTATAAAATCTTCATACCGGAAAACCTCTGACATTTTGTGATCACCCTTGCCCAAATTATTGTGTCTTGCTGTTGCTCTCTCCAAGATCAGGGGTTCTCACATCACACATTTTAATTTATACATTTACACAAGATTTGACCATCAAGACCCTACAGTAGCCTCAATTCATACAGCCATGTTGGTACAGCCATGCGTAACGGCGAAATCCTGTGGGCAGAATTAATTCATACAATATGTTGGTAATTGATGTGTATAAGGATTCTTAATGAACTCACCGACAGCGCCCCTGGTGGCCCAGTCTCTTGACCGCGTGCACGACCCCTCGGTCTGGCTCTGGCTCGACCCGTCATTTTAGGGTTTGGGTTAACAACACTGGAGTGGAACTGGAAGAAACATACAAATTAAACTTCTCATTATAAAACGGATGGGTGAAATCAAGCAATCTGATTGGTTCATAGCCGTGGTATATTGAGCGTATACCACAGCTACGATTAGTAGAGCCTCATCACAGTTCGAAATGAATAAGCCTGTTTCACGGTCAACATTCCAAATATAACAGACTTTTAATTCAATCTCAAGGACATTTTATCAACTTAAAAAAATAATAAAATAATCATACGCAAAGTAACCATGTAGATTCCCAATATGTGGTCTGTTTATCAAAATAAAGCCTGTTTGAAAATGTGTCGAGACGTTTTCGGAGTGCCCTGCCTGCGTCCACTACAGCCGCGCGCTGTGACAACAGCACTTGTCAGCGTTCCAAACTAGAATAGAGGAACTATTTTATTTGAGGGGAACTATTTAAGATGATTAATTACGAATAAAAACTATTTGAATTTGAGTGTGCTTTTCTCATTCATATTGACAGTGTTGGTAACCGTTTTATAAAAGCAATAGCTCACTTCAGGCCGTGGTATATGCGTATTATATCACAGCTAAGGGTGCCTCCGCTTCGCGTCGGGCCGAACAACGCCCCTTAGCTGTGATATAATAAGCATATACCACGGCCTGTCGTGAGCTATTGCTTAATTCTACAATGTTAACATAGCAAAGTTTGACATGACCACCACGTGTACATGTGAACACAGTTAAAGACAGTCACGAGCACATGTCTGACCACAGTCGTGACCACATACTGGCGCAAAGTGCTGCTGCACGAGGCAAGAGACCAGACGTAGCTAGCTAACTAACAACCACTTTGTACTTCATACATTAGCTAATGGACTCATCGTTGCTTCTGTTGTCTACAGTTAAAATCCATCGCTTTAGATGTATTAATTACTAACTGGCTAATATTATTGAACATTTAAACATTGCGTGGACTTCACTACGACGGACATTTCGGTCCTAACTAGCGCTGCTATGGCGCATCTGTCTTATCACAGTTGCACGACAGTTACAGCTTGTAGAATCCTTACTAATCTGTCTATTCATACACAGGTTGTTCATTTAGAATTACATCATTATTATTATTATTATTATTATTATTATTATTATTATTATTATTTACCTTCCAAAGAGAGGTTAAGTAAAGAAGCGTGTAACAGTCTCTTCAGTGACTCTTCACAGTGACAATCAGGCAGCACGCGCAGGTGTCAATCAGCGACGCGCATGCGCAGGTGTCAATCAGACATCACGTGACGTTAGAATTTCGATCTAGAAGATTCTATCTCCATTTTTGTCAAAATTGAGTTTTCTACATAATCTGATCCATTAGGTGTTTATTAATGCCTGTGTGGTGTTATCTTTAAAATATATATATATATGTTTTTTAGTTAGTAATTAATAAAATACAAAGGTTCCATCTCACAAAACATAATGGCATGTAAAAACTTTCACGTGGTGCCACGCAGCAGACTGACGTCATTATCACATAATCTAGTCACATGCGATTTGCTCCAATCTAAAATATCTCCACTAGTTGGTATATTCCGGTTAATATGTGAAAAAATAGTTCACTTTTTCATAAAAGCACCAAACTTGGTACACTTGTACAGTTTGGGGTCCTGGACATTTTCAGACGTGGAGCCCTCCTCGCAAAAACTCCTCCTAATTTAGTAAGCAGTATGCAGTATATACTCATTGAGTATGCTAGTAGGCAGTATATACTCATTGAGTATGCAGTATGCAGTATATACTCATTGAGTATGCTAGTATGCAGTATGCAGTATATACTCATTGAGTATGCTAGTATGCAGTATGCAGTATATACTCATTGAGTATGCTAGTATGCAGTATGCAGTATATACTCATTGAGTATGCTAGTATGCAGTATGCTAGTATACCATTTTGAACACAGCCCGAGATTCACATGAATAAATACAAACTCCAACTGTTAAATCTAGGATGCCTAGGATTTCTGAAGCAACGGGCAACTAAAACAAGAGAGAACTAAAGCTTTAATTGTTAAACGAGTAAGTTTAAGTAAGCATCTATATTAGGGTAGCTTGGTAAAAGTTTGAGCCGCCTGAATGAACACACATGAACACATGCGCATACTATGGATTCAATGCAATAGTGTAATCAATTTCACTTGTGACATAAGCAGAATATGAACTGTCTAATAACTGAGGTCTTACAAATGGATTGTGATTTCATCATCATCATCATCATCATCATCATTATCTTCTTCTTCTCCTTCTTCTTCTTCTTCTTGTTCTTCTTGCACATACAGGATGACCTGTCCTGGAAGATCAACACAGCAGCCATCATCAAGAAGGCACAACAGCGGCTCTACATCCTGAGAGTCCTCAGGAAAGACCACATCGGACAGGAGATGCTGGTGACCTTCTACCGCTGCACAGTGGAGAGCATCCTCACCTACTGCATCTGTGTGTGGTTCTCCAGCTGCACAGCCGCAGAGAGAAATGCGCTACAGAGAGTCGTGAGATCGGCCCAGAAGATCACCGGCGCCCCCCTCCCCTCTCTGGAAGAGCTGTACAACACACGCTGTCTCAGGAAGGCCTCCAAGATCTCCAGAGACCCATCCCACCCTGGGTACGAATTCTTTGTTCGGCTGCCCTCAGGCAGGCGGTTCAGGACCATGTCCGCAAGGACAAATAAACTGAAGCTCAGCTTAGGGCCATTCAGGCCCTGAACACAGCAAAGACCTAGGTTCTAGGCCCTGGACAATCTAGACAATTTGATGGCAGCTACTAGATTGTAAACATAAGTGCAATATTGAAATATAACTGTGAACATTTCAAACCTGCTAACTGTGACACTTTAAATGAATGTGCAATAATACTATGTGCAATAGGACAACCCTTGTGTACATAAGGTTCAGATATAGGAAAAGTTAGGATATTTATAGCATAGCATAGTGTGCAGTATAGTTAGTTAGTGCTGAGGCACAAACATGTACATTTTCAAGCCTGCAAACTGTGACACTTTAAAATAACGTGAAAAAATACTTTTGTGCAATATGACAACCCTAGTTGACTATCTGTGCAGTATAGTACAGTGGATTGTGTACATAGCCTTTATTGATGTAAACCAGCTCCTTACCTTCTTGTGATTTTATGCTTTTATGCTTTTTCTAAAATGTTTTTTTTTCCCCTTACCTAACACCAGGGGAGCCACCCCTCCTAAATTTCGTTGTTTGGTACCTGTACTGTAGCAATGACAAATAAAGTCCATTCCATTCCATTCCATTCCATTCCAGTATAGTAGATAGTGTACATAGCCTTTATTTATGTAAACCAGCTCTTTTCCCTTCTTGTTTTTAGTCTTTTTCCTAGCACCAGGGGAGCCCCCCCTCCCAAATGTCGTTGTATGGTACCTGTACTGTATTAATGACAATAAAGACCATTCATTCATTCATTCATTCATTCATTCATTCATTCATTCATTCATTCATTCATTCATTCATTCATTCATTCATTCATTCATTCATTCTTCTTCTTCTTCTTCTTCTTCTTCATTATCATCATCCTTGTGATCTTATCAGAAAAAAGCTTTAATGTTCTCTACTTCAGAGTTAGGTTCTGCTACCCACACCAGCCTCAGGTTACAGGCAGTAAGCAGTGACTCTGGAACAACCCTCCAGTCTGAGGTGTCTCGGCTGTGACCTTTGAACCCCACAAGAGTTCTTCCTCCTCAGGGACAACTGGAGAATCATTTAGGAGTGACGGCCTGTCTGTAACGCTTGGTCGTCAGAAGAGGAGGCTGAACTAATTATGACCAATACTAATGACCAATGATTATGACCAAGGTTGTGAGCAGAGCATGTGTTAAAATGAATGAATGTGAAACCTGAAAGTGAGTGTGGAAATGTTGAATAATGGCCACAACTGTACTTAAGTATGATTGAAACAACAATACAGGTTTGCTTGGCTACTGTGACTGACGATCCGTCCTCCTCCGTGGTCTACTACAGTGGTTCCCAAACCATCATTGCTTTGTACTTGATTAGTTGAATCAGGTGTGCTGGTGGTGGAACAGATCAGATATGTGGAACGGCTGGTGGTCCCCGAGGAGAGGGTGGTGGTCCCCGAGGAGAGGGTGGTGGTCCCCGAGGAGAGGGTGGTGGTCCCTGAGGAGAGGCTGGTGGTCCCCGAGGAGAGGCTGGTGGTCCCCGAGGAGAGGCTGGTGGTCCCCGAGGAGAGGGTTGAGAACCACTGGTCTACTGCCTAACGTGTTGCATGTTTGCTCCACTGCAGCTACAAGGTGTAGCCACTAGGTGGCAGCAGAGACACATGCATAAATACCAGTCCTGAACCACCTGGGATCCAAGGCTGTGTCTAGAAACAAACACGTGACCCCTACTCAGTAGATCCAAAATGATTGGATAGGTAAATGCAATATGGCAAACATTCTACATTCTACATTCTACAGTCAATAGGTGGGAAAAGTGGACCAGTAGCCATCTAGCCTGTACCTGTGTGTGTGTGTGTGTGTGTGTGTGTGTGTGTGTGTGTACCTGTGTGTGTGTGTGTGTGTGTGTGTGTGTGTGTGTGTGTCTGTGTGTGTGTGTGTGTGTGTGTGTGTGTGTGTCTGTACCTGTGTGTGTGTGTGTGTGTGTGTGTGCGTGTGTGTGTGTGTGTGTACCTGTGTGTCTGGAGTGAAGGCGCTCAGGTTTGTTTCTGGACGTATCTCTTATATGGTAGGTAGACTTCCCAAAAATGTAAATCATTTTGTTGATTATTTTCTTAAGGTGCAGTTCCTAGCACTGGCGGACGCGACCGCCCCTCCTGGTGCCCCCACGGTTGAAAAATGTCTGTCTTAAATGCCCTTTTGAGTGTCAAAAATGAGAGGATGTGCCCTATTGGCTGCCCTTCCAATGGTCTAAACTTGACTATGTGCACTGATGGAGTCCCATGTTGTGCAGTAGGTGCCCTTCATTTCACCCTTCAAACAGCCTGAGTCCACCACTGGTTCCTAGGGTTCCTCAGAATTCCTTCGATTCCATCTCTGAATGTTCAAGCCCTGGTCAGATAGTATGAAAGTACCCCTTTCTCTTCACTTCCTTGAGATAATTGCAGATCGAACATGATTGGACAGGAAGGGTTGTTAGGGTTATGCAGCAGTGCTTCCACCTGTCCAACTGTGAGATCAGAAATGACGATAAACTTGCATATTTACATACTCAGTCTTTGTGTACGTATATATTTTGGATTTATATGGATTTATATTCTGTGTATTTTAATCGTCTTTAATGCTGCACTGAAATGGCCCTTCAGGGACAACACGTTTTACTGACCTACACTGCGTTCATGGAGGACAGGAAGGATGTTGAACATGGTCTGTGTAACAGTGTAACAGTGTAACAGTGATGCATTAGAAACCCCCCCCCCCTGTTGGCTGCTTACTGTCTGTCCCACGCTGCCTGTTTGACTTCCTGTGTCTGTCCACATGTGCATACTGTGTGTGTTGTTAATTCTCTAGTGCTGTTAGTGTGCTTTCTGCTGTGCTTAATGTTGTGCGGGTTTATGTGGATGTGTGACGCTGTCCCTTAAACTTGATGCTGTGACTGTAAGTGGAGGAGGTGTGGAGATGTACGTATGTTTTTACTCTTTTAACTGTGCTGGAATTTTGGATGTGTGCCGCTGTCTGTCGTGTGTGTTCTTTGTTTTTAACATGTAACCTGATTTCTTTTCAGCCCCTCCCCCCAAGAGGCTTTTGTCTTTTGCCGCCAATGTAAATAAGAATTAGTTCTTATTGGCCCTGCCTGGTTAAATAAAGGTTAAATAAAAAAACACAAAAAATAAAAAAGAATTAGCCCACCAAGACAAATATTGGACTAAATGTAAAAAGCACCACTTCAAACCTGAATTCCGTATTCACTTTAGGATTCTCCTTCTCAACCTTTAAGGCTCTCCATAACCTAGCACCCTCATACCTCTCTGAACTCCTTCTGACTCACACTCCCTCCCGTAGTCTCAGATCTCCTCTGCCAACCAACTTGTCATCCCTTCTGCCCGCCTGACTACTATGGGATCTAGAGCCTTCAGCCGTTCTGCTCCCCGCCTCTGGAACTCTCTGCCACCTAACACTCTGGAACTCTCTGCCACCTAACACTCTGGAACTCTCTGTCTGTCTCCTAACACTCTGGAACTCTCTGCCACCTAACACTCTGGAACTCTCTGCCACCTAACACTCTGGAACTCTCTGTCTGTCTCTTAACACTCTGGAACTATCTGCCACCTAACACTCTGGAACTCTCTGTCTGTCTCCTAACACTCTGGAACTCTCTGCCACCTAACACTCTGGAACTCTCTGCCACCTAACACTCTGGAACTCTCTGTCTCCTAACACTCTGGAACTCTCTGCCACCTAACACTCTGGAACTCTCTGTCTGTCTCCTAACACTCTGGAACTCTCTGCCACCTAACTTACGCAATATTGACACTCTCACCACTTTCAAATCCTGTCTTAAAACACCTTTTCACAATGGCTTACTTGGTTTGATCTCATGTATTTTGTTTGTTGTTATATCTGATTTTGTTGTTTTTATCTCATTTTGCTTTGTTGATTTTAATGTTTTGATATGTGGTTTTAACGATGTCTTGTAAGGTGTCCTTGAGAGCCTTGAAAGGCGCCCATAAATAAAATGTATTATTATTATTATTATTAAACCTGTTCCGGGAATAGCATAACTCAGCCACTATCTACTGTTTTCTACCCTTGAAATGCCGAGCAGGCATTTTGTTTTGACCATATTGGATGAGGTAAAGACAATGTTATTCAGAAGTGAATAACAGAATAAAACAGAAAAAAATGTTCACGGTATTTCTCTTTCAATGACAAGAGGGCAGTGACAGGAATGTCTCACAGTGGCACAATGTCTGAGAACTTGTGAAAGAGCCGTTATTCTTTATTCATCCACCTAACATGTTAGATCGCTAGACTCATGGAGATAGAAGATTGAGTGAGACAAGACAACATTGCATACAACTTTTACACACAGTAGACACATACTTTAAACAGTACACACATTACACACACAGACGATGACGTGGCTTCCGGAGGAGTGTCCAGAAATATAGCCCGGGTGAGCCCCTCAACCAGGCCTCGGGGTGGTAAAAGGGTAGCCCCTCAACCAGGTCTCGGGGTGGTAAAAGGGTAGCCCCTCGGCCCCGAGCCTGGTGGAGTGGAGAGGAAAAACAACAACCCATACGCCGAAGAACACACACACACATACAGCTTCTACCACAGGGCCGTCCAGGCCCTGAACACAGCAAAGACCTAAGTTCTGGGCCCTGGGCAGTCTGGACGGATTGTATGGCAGCTGCTGGACTGAAAAAATCAGGTGTAGTGCTGAGGCACAAACATGTACATTTCAAGCCTGCAAACTGTGACACTTTAAATAACGTGAAACAATACTATTGTGCAATATGACAACCCTAGTCGTCTATCTGTACAGTATAGTACAGTGGATAGTGTACATAGCCTTTATTTATGTAAACCAGCTCCTTCCCTTCTTGTGATTCTTTTTTTAAATAATTTTTTTTAAAGTGTTTTTTTTTTCCCTTTCCTAACACCAGGGGAGCCACCCCTCCTAAATTTCGTTGTTTGGTACCTGTACTGTAGCAATGACAATAAAGTCCATTCCATTCCATTCCATATTGATATCAGGAGGTGAGCTGATCGGGGGTCAGTAGCTAAGCCAGGGGCGACTTCACTAGAGCCGCCGTGGTCCACTAACCCTAACCTAAGTGCACTATGCCCATCTGATAACAGGCGGTCTAAAGAGCTTCAAGTACCTTTGAAGGACAGAATTTAGTTCAAGATACTGATACACACAGATACAGCACACAGTACACACACACACACACACACACACACACACACACACGCACACACACACACACACACACACACACACACACACACACACACAGACACACACACACACACACAGACACACACACACACACACACACACACACAGACACACACACACACACACACACACACACACACAGACACACACACACACACACACACACACACACACACATTCTCAAAACAAACAGCTGTTTGTTTCATTCGTTTCCCGACACAGGGGTGAATAGCTAAGAGGAGACATGGTTCTGCAGACTTGACCCTGACAACAGAACGGACTGAACCCTGCTGCTTCTATCTGGGTGGTGAAACCTGTTGACAACAGCGATGAATAATGATGTCTGTCGTCTCTGAGAGAGAAGAAAAGCACAATAGCCGTGTGGTGGGACGTTCACACAGCTCACAGAGTTCACAGAGGAAATGCAATAGTTGAACTGAGAGAACAGGGTAAAAAGATAGGCAGTCAGGTTCCTTAACCTTTATTTAACCCGCTAAAATGTATTGAGAATTAATTGAGAACAAATTCTAATTTTCAGTGATGACCTGGCCAAGAGGTCCTGGCAAGAATAACTCCATACAGAAATAGACCACTGGGTCAACACAAAACAATACAACACATGAGACGGAAGGCAAAAGACGGTGAAAATAAAAATAAAATAAAAACAGTCAACTAACCTACAGTATGTGTGAAGGGAGAGAGAGAGGGGTGTGTGTGTGTGTGTGTGTGTGTGTGTGTGTGTGTGTGTGTGTGTATGTGTGTGTGGGGGGGGGGGGGGGGGGGGGAGAGGGGGCAATCAACAGTCAACTATGATCTGTTGAAGTTTTTGTTTGATGTGAGTTTGAGTGTGTTCTGTAAAGTGGTCCTATCGTGTGCTGCAGCAAAACGCAGGGAGTTGCGGACGAAAACAGTGCCGGCTTTTTGGGATGGTGAGCCTGAAGAGATCCCTACACCTGGAGTGGGAAGACCTGGGTAAGACCTAGACCTGGAGTGGTCAGCAGCATTAACCAGTGTGTTAACCAGCATTAACCAGTGTGTTAACCAGCATTAACCAGTGTGTTAACCAGCATTAACCAGTGTGTTAACCAGCATTAACCAGTGTGCTGCGGTATGATGACTTGTCTCTTGTGCAGTGTGTTCTTTATAAATATTTAGTTGCCAACTTGTTGAGGTTTCTGCTTTGGATGACCAGAGTGAAACACACAAACACACACACACACACACACACACACACACACACACACGCATGGTGCATACACACATCTCTCCTCTGTCTTCTGAGTGTCTGTCTTGCACTCAAGTGCTCTCAGAGTGGCTGTTGAGTGGCCATGATGGACTGTGTGTGTGTGTGTGTGTGTGTGTGTGTGTGTGTGTGTGTGTGTGTGTGTGCGTGCCCGTGTGTGCCTGTCTGTCTGTGTGTGTGTGTGTGCGCCCGTGTGTGCCTGTCTGTCTGTGTGTGTGTGTGCGCCCGTGTGTGCCTGTCTGTGTGTGTGTGTGTGTGTGTGTCAGATCTTACAGTTTTTTCTGAAGTCACATTGTCCAAACTCTTCATACAGTCTGCATTAGTAACACTCATGTTGGCCAAACACTTCATGCATGTCTCAAAAGAAGCTCGTTCAACCATACACTGTCAACAATGTTCACTCAGAAGCATACACAGTCATTCATAACACTCTGACCTACAAAACACTAACAACAGGGAGCATTACATAGTTTGAATGAT
>NC_137682.1:808851-831351 GCF_963989245.1 Nansenia antarctica | reverse complement strand
TATTTTGTTTGATATAGACTATATTATCTACTGCTGCTACCTATAGGACACTACCGGTATTTGCACTACAGCATGACACAGATATGGTAGATCATCAGAATTTGGTGTGACTTGACTTGTGACTTGCTTGACTCTCACCACAGTAACTTGGGATTTGCTTGAGACTTGAAGGTTAAATGGTAAATGGACTGCACTTATATAGCTATGCCTTATTCCATAGCGCTTTACAACGGCCTCTCATTCACCCATTCACACACACATCCACACACCAACGGCAGCAAGCTGCCACGCAAGGCGCCGGGCCGCTCATTGGGAGCAATTTGGGTTTCAGTGTCTTAGCCAAGGACACTTCGACATGTGGCCAGCCGGGGTTTGAACCGCTGATCTGCCGACCTTGCGATCGTTAGACGCCGGCTCTACCTCCTGCGACACAGCCATAGGTTAAGACTCCAGACTTGCTTGTGACACATGTGTGACTTGCACATGTGAGACTCCTCCCACCTTTCTTCCAGGCTTCCAGTAAGTAGGCCTGAACTGCCCAACACAACCCCAACACAGCCTCACAGTCCAACACACACACACACACACGCACGCAAGCACACACACACACACACACACACACACACACACACACACACACACACACACACACACACACACACATCACTAACTACAGTAGTATACCATCATTGACTGTGGTCGGACTGACTCTTCTGGGTCAGATGGTGGTATTCATATATTGCATATTTCGCCAATACCTGGAGACTTCCTGTAAACACCTCTATGTAACCTGGAGGGACTGCATGTAACCAATATGGCTTTATTAGGGACTATGTAACCTCATAGGACCTCTATGTAACCTCATAAGACCTCTATGTGACCTCATAAGACCTCTATGTGACCTCATAGGGCCTTTATCATTGAAAATGTAGATAATTATTGTAATTTACCAATGTAATGGTAAAACATCCTCTAAAATGTTTGACCACTGACAGCAACACTCACAAAAAACATGGGGGTCTTTTTACACAAAAAATCAAACTAAAATAGTAGTGGATTCATTCTGGATCTCTAATAACTTGATCATTCCAGGGAGGTCTCTGGCAAGTTGTTAGCACCTCGTGACATCAGAATTATAAGGTTCTATCTCCATTTTTGGTAAAAATTGAGTTTTTTACATAATCTGATCCATTAGGTGTTTATTAACGCCTATGTGGTGTTATTTTTAGTTAGTAATTAATAAAATACAAAGGTTCCATCTCACAAAACATAATGGAATGTAAAAACTTTGACGCTCAATATCTCTGAACTGCCCTAAACGGAGATAGAACCGTATCATTCTAAACGGAGATAGAACCTTATCATTCTAAACGGAGATAGAACCTTATCATTCTAAACGGAGATAGAACCTTATCATTCTAAACGGAGATAGAACCTTATCATTCTAAACGGAGATAGAACCTTATCATTCTAAACGGAGATAGAACCTTATCATTCTAAGGTCACGACCTGTCCCATCTATTCAGATGAGTGAAGATGAAGGAAAGGACAGGGACAGGAAGCCATTCAAAGCTTTGAGACTCACCCGGAGTTTCCCTGTGTCATGGGAGAGTACTAGTACAATACTAGTAGAAGTGCGCCCTCTGTTGGCTAAAACATAAATCTAAAATACACCTAAAAAAGAATCAATTAAATGTCTCCTGTTATGCATAATTGACAATCCTTTATGCGAAGAGTTCAGATGTGTTTTGTAGTCTATATTTTGATGAATTAAAATAAATGAACTATTTCTCCAGGTAGAAGTTGACCTACAATCATTTTATCTTCCCAAAGTCAAGCCTAAACAAAAGGATGGGTCATTCCAGACTGGTCGTTGGTCAGTGTGTTGGGGGCAATCAGGCTATCAATCCCTTCTACTCTCCTGTACTTCTACACAACAAGAGCCAAGCTGTGAACAAAACAGCAGTTGTTTGGAACTAAGAAATAAACAAAGCGTTAGAAATAAAAACATGTCAATGAACTTTTAGAAAATATGCAAATTTATTTTATTATTATTATTTCATTATCACTCACAATAATAAAACATTTATTTTTTCGTGCGACACACGTATACATTAAAGACACACTTGGGCGAAAGTCTTCCCTTTCAAAGACACTTTCATTGCACGTTTCCCTTCATATTCTACTCATGTTTTCCTCCCTCCCTCATCGGCCGACTCCTCAGCCCAGAAATATGTACAAAATGTGTGGTTACGGAAAGCAGCAGCAACCCCAGCAGAACTCAAGTCCCTGCAAGGCCTTTTACACCTCAGAGTTGAAGGGTTTCAAGAGACCAGAAAGCAGGACCCTTTTTTACATTTTAAAATGTGTTTTTCTTTCATTTTTTAATTCCTTTTCGTAGGCCAAATCCGAAACGCATGGAGGGTTATAGGGCCATAGAAGTGCTATCATCAACACCCTATAGGTTTGGAGCAAAAATATATGTACAAATACTAAATACTACGCTTAGTCTCTCTGACTCACAGTGTGTGTTTCTCTAACCCACACGCTCGCTCCAGACGTCCAGCTACAACATGGTTTTTAAAATAAAAAAAGACAAAAAGAAAGAGACAGAAAACAGACATAGAAATAACACTTATAACAGCGGGTCGGGGTTGAACCTCAGTGATCCTTCAGACATGCATCCTCTCACTCCCTGGAGCCCACCGTTTACCCTGCGTTCTCTCTAGACAACGTCTACTACACTACCCAATAATTCTTCAAAACGCTTTATGGATTAAAGCTGTATGGATGTAAAAGTCCTGAGTGTCAGGAAGGAGATGAGGGTGGTAGAAGTCATACAATGGAGGGTTACAGTTAAGAATGATGTGTGTGTGTGTATGTGTGTGAGGGGGGGGGGGGTGTCAGAGTGGTTGACCCACACTTAACAATCAAGTCACACCCATCCTCAAACCTCCAAGGCTAGGGAATGTCACATAACCAACTCCCCAACCCCAAATCATACCCCCTCTAAAGAGCTAAGATTGGTGTGTGTATGTGTGTGTGGGGTTGGGTTAGGGGCAGGCAACACCCAGGTTACACACCTCCCGCCCCAAACCCCCTCTCTCTACCTGCAGGTACAGGACTCTGCGATCATGTCCTCGTACTCCTTGTACACCACGTTCTTGTTCTTCTCCAGGATCAGCACGCTCATGGGCTTGTACTTGTACGGCACGCAGGAGGGCGCCGGCACCTCGCCCACCCCCATCTCGCTCATCACAGTCTGTACGATGGCGTGGTTGGGGGAGTTCAGGCCGTAGTGCAGGATGCGCGGGCAGACCCCCTTGCAGAAGCGGGGGTTGTACTTGTGGGGTGCGATGATGATGTGCTCCCAGCCCAGGTCCTCGAACGACACGCGGTAGGAGTGCAGCTTGCACGGGTTCTTGGGCGCGCTGGTCTTGCGCTTGTAGTTGGGGATGTCCGACACGATGCTGCCGGGTGCAGGCGCGTCTCTGGCGATGAGGTGGTCTTTGGAGATGATGGGGGGAGCGTCTTTGGAGCGGCGAAACCGGGGTGTGGGGGGGTGTTGCTGTTGCTGTGCCCCCCCCCTGGGGTTCCCTGACCCCATCCGCGTCGGCGTCGTCAGCCCTCTCATCCACCCCCCCGCCCCCCTGTCTTTAGACTCCCCCTCTTCCTCCAGGAAAAGCAGGAGAGCGGGGGTGTTGAGGTGGTTCTCTCTCGTCCTCCTCCTCTTCCTCCTCCGGGTCCTGAGGTGTCTGTCTCTGAGCCGCCACCAGAGGCCTCCCGCCTGCCGCGCGTGCCCAGGCTCCCTGCACCAGTACTGGGCCGACAGGGCCAGGCGGCCCCCCGGGCTGCCCTGGGTCAGGTGGGTGGTGAGGTGGGCTGTGATGTCTGTCTCGGTCCACTGGGCGCGGGGCTCCAGGGTGACCAGGCCTCCGGGGGGGCTCCTCCAGCTCTCCGGGCCCAGGAGGGAGACTCTGGCCCTGCAGCGGACGGGGAGGTGGACCAGGGGGACGGGGAGGTGGACCAGGGGGGCGGGGAGGTGGACCAGGGGGGCGGGGGAACGCAGGTGGATGAAGGAAGCCCTCACCAGCCTCTGCATGGGAAGGGTGTGTAGCTCGTACTCCACTGTGTAGGTGTAGTGCAGGTCTGGGGAGACATGAGAGCATGGAGGAGAGAGGGAGAGAGGGAGAGGAGGAGAGAGGGAGAGGGGTAGAAGGGGGAGAGAGGGAGAGGGGTAGAAGGAGGAGAGAGGGAGAGGGGTAGAAGGGGGAGAGAGGGAGAGGGGTAGAAGGAGGAGAGAGGGAGAGGGGTAGAAGGGGGAGAGAGGGAGAGGGGTAGAAGGAGGAGAGAGGGAGAGGGGTAGAAGGGGGAGAGACGTGAGAGCACGGAGACAACAATGACAAATAAAAGGTGTGAATTCATACCAACATCATATTATCATTGATTTGATACACATGATCTGAAACTATGGGAAAGTTACTGGCGATAATAATAATGCATGCTGCTATATTGCAAATATGAATCCCAAACAGTGGTAGCCTATAACACAACATGTTTACAATCACTGGCGGACTCAGGGGGGGCGACCGCCCCTCCTGGTGCCCCCACAGTTGAAAAACGTCTCTCTTAAGTGCCCTTTTGAGTGGCAAAAATGCCCTTTTGAGTGGCAAAATGAGAGGATGTGCCCTATTGGCTGCCCTTCCAATGGTCTAAACTTGACCATGTGCACTGATGGGGTCCCATGTTGTGCAGTAGGTGCCCTTTTTCTTGTTTTCGCCCCCCCTGCCCTTCAAACAGCCTGAGTCCACCACTGTTTACAATCATTCCAGAAACATATGCATCATCATCTCAGAGCCTGGGGGTAAGCGGGTTTGTAAATATTTATGAATAATAAGACAAAGGCAAAAGTTCAAACGTGACGTCAACAAACAACAAACTACGTTTCTAAGCTACTCTAGTGTAGTATGGGTTAGGGTTAGCTCACCTGAGGGAGAGTGATGCACCTGCGTCTCTGAGGGTCGCAGCAGGCGGACGGTGTTGGACCCGAACCTCCGGTGCTGCCTGGGCCTCCCGTCCGGGTCCGCTGCGCTCCGGTACAGAGAGAGCATGAACTGAAGGCTCGGGTCCGCCTGCTGGGCGTCTGACAGCGGCCGGTGGTGTGGAGGACTGTCTGGAGGACTCTGGGGTTGGGTTCTGGACGGGGAAGCAGAAGCACCGGGTTGCGATGATGGCGACGTTGAAGAACGAAGGTCCATTTCCCCCACGGACACCGGCGTTAACGTGGAACACACCAAACAGAGGAAACCGGCCAGGATCCACACGGTGACGGGGTCGTGGTGGCGGGCAGCCCTCATGATAAACCGCCGGTGCTGGCGAGCTCCACCAGGTAGGCGACCATTGTCTGGAAAGCGACGGAGGCGAGAAGGCAGCTAGACCATTCTGATACAGGTGAACCTCCTGGCTGACTGACCCCGTGACCCCAATTAACCTGTCATGACCGGCGGTGACGCGCACGGCGCCGTTAGAACGCTCCTAAAACTAGTCTGTCACATTTCAGTTACCCCCCGCCCCCCATGAATGCATAATCAAAACATTGAAACTTTTACAAACAACATTTCACTTACGCATGTCAACAAAAAGTTCAAAAATACCAAACAAAAACTATATTTAAACCTCTGTTTTATACTTGTTAATCATCTTATTTCTTAAATCCTTTTAGTGTACTACACATTTTCATTTCCTTTTCAAAAGTATTCCAAGTTAACTCCTTTAACAGTTATACATCTTTGTTTTCATAAACATACATATTCCTCTGAGTTCATAATTACTCTGTCTAACTTGAAATAGTCTCTGGATACAGTCTGGAAGCATCTTATTTTTTACTTTTTAAAATTTATTTTTATTTTATTTTATAAAGTCTTAATTTACAGTTCACATATCAACGACGGGTTAGGGTGTCTGTTAAACTATTAACTATTATATTATCTTCTATTCTCCGTTCGTTAAAAGTCTATACTATTCTATTCTGGCGGAGGAGGATCCTTTATTGGAATGCATGAACATGGGGAAATAAATACATAAATAAATAAATAATAATAATAATGCATTTTTATTTATAGGCGCCTTTCAGAACACTCAAGGACACCTTACAGAGCGTCGTTTAAAAACAAGCAACCGTTTTCACAAACAGTGAAAAACAAACAAAACAAGACAAAACAAAAGACTTCAAAACAACCATCAGTTTTTTATTCACTTTAGGTTCTTATTCCTGTTGTAAAGCACTTTGAGCTGCATTTCTTGTATGAAAGGTGCTATATAAATAAAGCTTTACTTACTTACTTACAACATCACTTTCAGCTGTCCTAATCTGTAGATATGTTTTTTAAAGACCACATTTACATAGTCAATGGGTCCTATTGTTTATCCTCACGATGCTATTGGATGGCAGATGTGTTTGAGTTTGCCCTCTGGCCATGGACTCACACAACCTGCAACCTTTCCTTCAGGCTCATCTCTTTGTTTTACTGGACTGGATTTGTCAAGATTCAAGTAATTAAAACTGCTTACTATATACAGTATATAATATGTTGGTGATCATTACAATGTCCAATGTCCTATTGTGGAATACACTCATGCAAGGACCTAACCGCATATTCCCAGTGAAAATAAAATAAAATAAAGTAGAGGAAAAGAGCTGTTGTCTTTGGGACTAACATTACATTGGAACATTGGAACTAAGATGAAATCCCGTTTTTTTAAAATACAATTTTATCCTGGTTTCTGTTCATAAAAAAATATGACTGTTGTGTGAATATTATTCCTGATATATACTGTTATGGGGCTAAACAAGCAATCCACCCTGCTAATGAACCCATAGTTGTTCTGTATATTTACTCAGACAATGTGAGTACACATACATACACATACATACGTTCTACTAGGGGCAACATTTCCCCAAAAACGTACTAAAACATTTGATGAAAACCCTTTAATGTCTGCATCAGAGGCCTCCTACAACAACATCTGAAATGTGATAAATATATTCAGGCTTTACAGGGTTAAATGAGAGAGGGGGCTGGAATGCGGGCAGGTAATGTGTCTGATCTGGCCTGTGATTGGTCAATCCTGTGGCACGGTCAACAGGAGGCAGGAGAACATGACACACATACATACAGTGTCCCCAAGACCCCCAAGACCCCCAAGACCACCTTTGATACAGTACAGTCTCCCCAAGACCCCCAAGACCACCTCTGATACAGTACAGTCTCCCCAAGACCACCTCTGATACAGTACAGTCTCCCCAAGACCCCCAAGACCCCCAAGACCACCTCTGATCAGTACAGTCTCCCCAAGACCACCTTTGATACAGTACAGTCTCCCCAAGACCCCCAAGACCACCTCTGATACAGTACAGTCTCCCCAAGACCCCCAAGACCCCCAAGACCACCTCTGATCAGTACAGTCTCCCCAAGACCACCTTTGATACAGCATAGTCTCCCCAAGACCCCCAAGACCACCTTTGATACAGTACAGTCTCCCCAAGACCACCTTTGATACAGTACAGTCTCCCCAAGACCACCTTTGATACAGTACAGTCTCCGCAAGACCCCCAAGACCACCTCTGATACAGCACAGTCTCCCCAAGACCCCCAAGACCACCTTTGATACAGTACAGTCTCCCCAAGACCACCTTTGATACAGTACAGTACCCCCAAGACCCCCAAGACCACCTTTGAGGCGAAGCACAGAGTAGGTATAGGCCTTCTGTCTACACACTATCATTGAGAGTACCTTATCGACTCAAAACACACACACACACACACACACACACACACACACACACACAATGTTACAACTGGGTTGATAGTAGGAAAGCTCTAAACTAACCAACTAACGGGGGAGTCAGTCAGACAGACATTATAAACATAAACAAACAACACATAAAAAAAAAGAAACTATTATAAAATAAATATTGTAATGTGTCTAAAATAGCTGCGTGTTCCACTGCATAGATAGATAGTTGGCTATAGTTGGATAGTTATTACCCATAAGTGTTTATCTTTCCTCCTCATACGTCATATATATATGTATATCATTAACAGGACATCAGCTAGTACTGCAGATATTACGTGTACCCCAGTCAGGGGTAGGAGCCAAGCGGTGTCGGGTTACTAATGAAGGGGACAGATATTCTAATGAAGGGGACAGATATTCACACAGACAGTTATTCACACAGACAGCTATTCACACAGACAGCTATTCACACAGACAGATATTCACACAGACAGCTATTCACACAGACAGATATTCACACAGACAGATATTCACACAGACAGATATTCACACAGACAGCTATTCACACAGACAGATATTCACACAGACAGATATTCACACAGACAGTTATTCACACAGACAGATATTCACACAGACAGATATTCACACAGACAGATATTCACACAGACAGATATTCACACAGACAGCTATTCACACAGACAGATATTCACACAGACAGATATTCACACAGACAGATATTCACACAGACAGATATTCACACAGACAGATATTCACACAGACAGCTATTCACACAGACAGATATTCACACAGACAGATATTCACACAGACAGATATTCACACAGACAGATATTCACACAGACAGATATTCACACAGACAGATATTCACACAGACATCTATTCACACAGACAGATATTCACACAGACAGATATTCACACAGACAGATATTCACACAGACAGATATTCACACAGACAGATATTCACACAGACAGCTATTCACACAGACAGCTATTCACACAGACAGATATTCACACAGACAGATATTCACACAGACAGCTATTCACACAGACAGCTATTCACACAGACAGATATTCACACAGACAGCTATTCACACAGACAGATATTCACACAGACAGCTATTCACACAGACAGCTATTCACACAGACAGATATTCACACAGACAGTTATTCACACAGACAGCTATTCACACAGACAGATATTCACACAGACAGATATTCACACAGACAGATATTCACACAGACAGATATTCACACAGACAGATATTCACACAGACAGCTATTCACACAGACAGATATTCACACAGACAGATATTCACACAGACAGATATTCACACAGACAGATATTCACACAGACAGATATTCACACAGACAGATATTCACACAGACAGATATTCACACAGACATATATTCACACAGACAGCTATTCACACAGACAGATATTCACACAGACAGATATTCACACAGACAGATATTCACACAGACAGATATTCACACAGACAGATATTCACACAGACAACTATTCACACAGACAGATATTCACACAGACAGATATTCACACAGACAGATATTCACACAGACATCTATTCACACAGACAGATATTCACACAGACAGATATTCACACAGACAGATATTCACACAGACAGATATTCACACAGACAGCTATTCACACAGACAGCTATTCACACAGACAGATATTCACACAGACAGATATTCACACAGACAGCTATTCACACAGACAGCTATTCACACAGACAGATATTCACACAGACAGCTATTCACACAGACAGATATTCACACAGACAGCTATTCACACAGACAGCTATTCACACAGACAGATATTCACACAGACAGTTATTCACACAGACAGCTATTCACACAGACAGATATTCACACAGACAGATATTCACACAGACAGATATTCACACAGACAGATATTCACACAGACAGCTATTCACACAGACAGATATTCACACAGACAGATATTCACACAGACAGATATTCACACAGACAGATATTCACACAGACAGATATTCACACAGACAGATATTCACACAGACAGCTATTCACACAGACAGCTATTCACACAGACAGATATTCACACAGACAGATATTCACACAGACAGATATTCACACAGACAGATATTAACACAGACAGATATTCACACAGACAACTATTCACACAGACAGATATTCACACAGACAGATATTCACACAGACAGATATTCACACAGACAGATATTCACACAGACAGATACAGTTGATACAATTACATCGCTGAAGTTGCCGCTTGACAATGTAGCGGGTTGAAACCGAACAGTTAGTCCCTCCCACTCGGACACTCCGCATTGGACGAATTGCAATCGAACGTCTTCCGTGACAGGCTAGTTCACTTGTCACTCAAACCCTAGTAGGACCTCCACAGTCGAAAGAATTTGGAACTTTTCGCAAAAAGTTTTAGCCCTCCCCCTCTCTCTCTCTCCCTCGCTCTCTCGCTCACTCCTCTGTTCGTTGTTGTAATGATGGAGGGACAGAGAAACAACCCGAAGTGGCGCCGGTAGAAGAACAAGCGACTCTTTTGCGGTTACCGGTTTCTACCGAGAGAGAGAGAGAGAGAGAGAGAGAGAGCGGAGGATAAAAGAAAAGAAAGGAGAGAGAGAAGGATAAAGAAAAGAGAGAGAATGGAGACAGAGCCAGTCACGGTGGAGCAGACCCAGTGTCTCGTGTCCTTCACCCAGCTCCAGGTCCAGCTGCGCGGCGGGGCGCCCTGGGGCTTCACCCTGAAGGGAGGGCTGGAGCACGGAGAGCCTCTGATCATCACCAAGGTTAGTTTAACTTAACACGTTTATATGGTCGCCTGTTAATGTTCTGATGGATTCGGACTATTATTATTATAATACAGCCAGGTTGGACTGTTCTGTTGTTGTTCTGCATGTTTTTGAGCCTTTAGTTTAGTAGAACAGAACTGAACTAGATGTAGTCTAGTGGTCTATCTCCTCCTCCTCTAACCGTCTCCTGCAGAGATGCATGGCTGCATACTCTTTATTCCCCCTGCATGCTCTTTATTGCATACTCTTTATTGTATGGCTGCATACTCTTTATATTGCGACTTTTTTTGTCCCCCAGTGGAATCTGAAGTCAAGACAATTCTCCTCGTGATTTCCAAAAGGCTAAGCGATGTTATTGATGCTTATTTGCTTGACCACTAGTTTACTGTCTGTAACGGGCTGGTACGTTTGTATGTTGACCCTCCTGGAAGTTTAGTCCGAAACTAAAGCAGCGAGTATCCGGGCGAGTCAGCTGTCACGTCCATCATGGCCCATGATGACATCCTACATCGACTTATTAATCTGAAATCTCGCTGTCAATTAATTGGGCTCTTCCTCTGTTGTACAACCACTTCATTAATTGATTGTTGACCTTCCAGGAGCTTCACTAGACAGACAGTAGCCTACTACTGTATCTGGATCACGACTGGATCGATGTCTGCTTAGATCAACAGATGTGTAGATGCAGATAAAACAGTAGAGGCCAAAGCAACCGTGTGTGTTGTGACACATCATCCAATACGCGCAACGTTTGGACTATTGTTGCTTCCACATGACTGCAGTGGGATTGGCAACTCTTCTTTTGATTTATTTATTTAGTATCTCGCACAGCAGGGGGGTTAGCTGCTCAGTAGTCTCTACTGATAAAGATGTTTCCTCCACTCCCACAGTATCACACTAACCCACTGACCCGCGACCCCTGTGAGTTACTGCTCTGCCTCTTAATACACATTAGGCCTGTGTGTGTGTGTGGGGGGGACGGGGGGACGGACAACCTGTGTGTAGGTCTGAAGCCCGTTGGTATGAAGGGAAGTCTGTTGTCTCAACAGCATTTGTCTGTCGGCTTGAAGTGTGTGTGTGTGTGTGTGTGTGTGTGTGTGTGTGTGTGTGTGTGTTCTGTGTCTCTGCACTCTTTGACAGTAACATGAAGGTTCTCTGAGTCGTGTGACGGCCCACTGACCGTCTACTGACCGTCTACTGACATCTACTGACATCTACTGACATCTACTGACATCTACTGACATCTACTGACATCTACTGACATCTACTGACATCTACTGACATCTACTGACATCTACATTCAGCGGAGCACCAGGGAATGAATGGAAAAGCCTGGTTCGCTCATCTGGAAACACACACACACACACAAACACACACACACGCACACACACACACACACACGCTGCCCTGGGAAAATGACTTGGACCTCTGGAACAGAATTTTAAAAAGCAGCCTGCTCATTGGGCTGGTTCCTAGTTAGTTAGTTAGTTAGTTAGTGAGTGAGTGAGTGAGTCTCACAGCAGAGCGAGGGTGTTATAGGGTGTTAGGGTGTGATTCAGAATCACATCAGCCTCAGAGGAAGAGAGAGAAGGATGAAACAGATTAGGATATAATGTGTTTTTGCTGTGGCACTAGAAGAACTAGAAGTTTCCATTACACACACACACACACACACACACACACACACACACACGCACACGCACACGCACACGCAGACAGAGTACAGTGGTGTTACTGTATGTTGGAAGTGAAATTGAGTCATGATTTAGTTTCCACTTTATTGACCGTCTCAAAAGTTCCATAATTAATAGATTGTTGTGTGATATTCTTAAGCGTGCACATACATACACACACACACACACACACACACACACACACACACACACACACACACACTGTTAAATGACTAGAGAGAGAGCCCCTCCTTGCTGCATTCCAGCCAAATTGTTGATTTATTTGAATGAAGATGTTGAGGAGAACACAACCCCCAAAGATCACACGCACACACACACACACACACACACACACCAGAAGATCACATTCCCAGACTCACCCCTCTGAGCGTGAGAGGGGGAGGGGGGGAGGAGAGCAGGAGGGGGGGAGGAGGAGGAGAGGGGGGGAGGAGAGGGGGATGAGGGGCAGAGAGGGGAGGAGAGGGGGGGGAGGAGAGGGGGAGGGGGGTTACTCTAGTGCAGGAGACAGGAGAGGGATGTCACCCATTTGTCCAGCATTCCATGAGTAGCGCAGCTTATCACCGTTGGTGTGTGTGTGAGTGTGTGTGAGTGTGTTTGAGTGTGTGAGTGTGTGTGAGTGTGTGAGTGTGTGTGAGAGTGCGTGTGAGTGTGAGTGAATGTGTTTGAGTGTGTGAGTGAGTGTGCACGCATTCTCACGTGTGACCAGACTGACCACTCCATTCAGCCACAGAAAATCTAACCTGGTGCATCTGGGTCAGTCAGCCAGTGTTTTGTGTCAGTACTGTAACCCCCCCCCCCCCCCCCCCCCCCCCCCCCCCCCCAGGCTACTGTAACCCCCCCCCCCCCCCCAGTATGTCTCCAAGGTTCATTGGCAGAGCTGAATAGACCGACGAGCCTCTAGTCTATCTGTATCTGAATGAACATCTGGCAGACTGGGAGATAACTGTCTGTCCAAGCGGACTATCGCCCCGTGTGTGTGTGTGTGTGTGTGTGTGTGTGTGTGAGAGAGAGAGAGAGAGGGAGGGAGGGAGGGAGAGAACGGGGGTGTTTCAAAGCTACATGGCTCATTGCAAAGAGAGAGATGTTATCATGAAGGGGCTGATAGACTGACTGACACACCTAGCAGCAGAGCTGTGCCTACAGAGAGTAGTAGTGTCACTGGAGAAGAAGGCCGTCCAACACACCGGTTCCATCACACAGACACCGGCGGCCATACTTCTGTTCTGTGTACTATTTAGAAGTGTTGGATTGATGAATACTGACCGTCACATCATCTCTCAGCACCATGCATGATCCCACTGAACAAAAATAGAAATGCAACTTTTGTTTCTGCTTTTTTTTCCCGAGTCCTGAATGTTTATGTACACAAAAGGCCCATTTCTCTCAAATTTTGCTCCCAAATCTGTTTCAATCTGTGTTAGTGAGTGAGCACTTCTTCTCCTTTGCTGAGGTAATCCATCCTCCACCTGACAGGTGTGGCGTATCCAGATGCTGATTAGACAGCAGGATTATTAGGTTGTTAAGTCGTGACGTGTTTCCGGGTCCAACGTTGGCTGAGGCGCTCTCTTCGAAATCCCTCAGTAATAATAATAATTCATTATATTTGTATAGCGCTTTTCCGAGGCTCAAATACCCTGACAAATATGGGAAAAACGGGAAAGTGCTGCGTCCCTTGTTGTATGAATAGATCCCAGTCTAAAAAACGATTGAACTGTCATTCTACCACTGTAGTACACTGGTACTCTGGTGCAGGGAATGTCGGGTTTGGACCCGGAAATTGCTAAACGTCACGTTTGACGTCAGACTTAACAACCGAATTGCACCTTCACAGCCGTTAGAGGAGTGGACCAACATTCCACAGGCCACAATGAATCACCTGATCACCTCTCTGCCAAGGAGATGTGTTGCCCTGCGTGAGGTAAATGGTGGTCACACCGGATACCCACTGGTTTTCTGACCCCCCCCCAATGAAAATGCATATCTGTGAAATCCATAGATAGTACACAGGGTGACATGAAGCTTTTTCAGGTACTTGTCCTTCGTGAACTTATCTTTTACTTGTCTGAGAGCTCAAGTTAGGCTACTTGTCCAAATACAAAGATTTTGAAAAAGCAATATATGTTAGTGCAAATAACTAATTTGACTACTATTGATTTGATAATGATGTAGCCTATCCTTTATTTAAAAATGTATGCATTAAACAATATTTTGTAATTATTTAAAATGATTATGAAGGGGTAATCAGTGATTTATTTTAGATTAAGATTGGCCACAATAGGCATGAATATTTGCCCAAAATGCTTTGGGTAAGTACCCCGCCCCCCCCCCACCCTCCCTCCCCAATGGAAGCAATCTTATTTGCTAGCTTTTGGATAGTACCTAAATTCAAATTGAGAAATCTTCCTCCAGCCCCTCCACTAGTGATAGGCGGCCCACAATGTAGCTACACCATAACAGTGATGCTAATGAACTACGCAAGCACTTAAACAGCATCATAGGCAGCACGAATGAGGCGCAGCGTGGCTTGCTAATGCTTTTTTTTACTATTCAGATCGGAAGGAGGAATTCATGTTTTGCAGATATTAATACATATCGATTTCTTTTTTTGTTTTTCCGTTGGACAACTGCAGAAGGAAGAAAGTCCACTTGTCCGAACATAAAACATACTTAAGCCTTAAAGTCGAGCCCAGAGTACATACAGCATCTTGATATGCCACACCTGTCAGGTGAATGGATTCTCTCTGCAATTATCTGTTGCGCTTATATCGGTGTTGTTCAGTGTATCATTTAAATGATTGATTGGGTTCTACTGCGTTAGACACTGAAGGGAACCGTGGACCGTGGCAGAGCAGAGCTGTGTTCCTTCTCCTGACTCTGTTCTTCTATGGTGCTTTAATGGGCCGAGGTATTCAGCTGGTAAACATTTCAGACCCCCCCCCCTTCCCCCCCCCTTCCTCTGGTATTGTGGTAAAGGAGAGGCCAGTGTAATCCTCTCTGCTGGGGGGGGTTGATGTGAAGCTGCTATCTGATAGAACACAAGTCACCCCCCCCCCACTCCCCTCCGCCTACACTTGCTAACTGGCTAACCCTAAACACATGTCCTGTGGCAGACACTAGAGTCCCTATTGTGTAGCTGTGTGTGTGCGTATGTGTGTGTGTGTGTGTGTGTGTGTGTGTGCGTGCGTGCGTGCGTGATTTTACCATTGGTACAGATAGTGCCAGCCCTGTGACAATACCCTCATGTTTCAGCGATCGCTGTTGTCCCTGTTCCCAGAACATGTGTAGCCTGGAATGTCACCATCCTCTCTCCTATCTACCATCTCTGGAGCCCTAAGCCATGTCTGTTAGACTGCCAGGTCCCTACACACACACACACACACACACACACACACACACACACACACACACACACACACACGCACACACACACACACACACACACGCACACACACACGCACACACACACACACACACACACGCACACACACACACACACACACACACACACACACACACGCACACACACACGCACACACACACACGCACACGCACACACACACGCACACACACACACGCACACACACGTGACGCACCTACAATAACGGTTAAAGCTCACCAGCAGCGGTACCTCAGTGGCGGAACTTCTGCTGGACTTTCTGTCGCCTCTTCCGTACTGGAAGCGTTTGTACGGCTGCTAGACTCCGGAGCTCCTACAGCCAGCCCTGTCTGTGTACATCATTTCACTTCATTATACATTTAATTTATATTGAGTTTAGACAGAGAAGCGTGTGCTCAGTTTAAAAGCCGTTTCCATGGGGGATAGCGGGTTTTCAGAGGTGTGCTTATGGAGGACTACCTCATGTACATTAGAATGGGGGACGTCACTTAGGAGCAAGTTCAGTCTGTGGTGATGAATCAGAAATGCGTTTGTCTTTCCACAATATCTTGTTTCAACTTTGAGATTTTACAACCGGGTAAGTAGGCTCCTCTGTCATTTGGTTAATTGTAAAACTGCTGTTGATTGAAACTGTTGATCAGGAAGAAAACAGACTGTAGGACAACATAATTATGATCTATTTAGTTTTGATGTAACGTAACTTTAAATAGTTTGGATTAGGCCCCACTGGTGGGGCCGGGGGAAGGCCAGACTGTGGCTGACGGGCCTGCAGTGGTTGTTGTTGTTGTTAGTGATGCTCCGATCTGATCGGCGCTGATCGGTATCGGCCGATATGGCCTTGATCGGTTTTGATCGGAGTTCTCAAAACGGCCGATCAAACCCGACCGATCAGGTTACAAAATGGCGTCGCCAGTCTGGAAATATTACACCGTGTCGGAAAGAGACAACAAATATGCCGTTTGTAATGCCTGTTCAAAAGAAATACCTCGGGGAGGAACGCACGCAAGGTCTTTCAATACAACGAATATAATACGGCATTTGAAGGCTTGTCACACGAAGGAATATAACGAGTTTAATACATTGGCGAGCACTAAGGCCAGAGAGAAAGAGTCGTCGAAAGAACGTTCGACACCACTCACTCAGCTTACTGTTACCGAGACATTGCAACGACAGCAACCATACGGCAACGACCACAAGAAACGAAAGGAAATAAATGCGAAAGTAATAGAATTCATATGCCTTGATCAGCAGCCCCTGTCTGTTGTGGAAGACGCCGGGTTCAAACGCCTTGTTTCCTGCCTGGATCCACGCTATACGCTGCCGGGGCGAAAATATTTCACTGATGTTTGCCTGCCGGAATTATATAACACTGTCTACACATACATCGGGAGCCTAGTGAAGGACAACATCGCGTCAATCAGCTTCACGACTGACATTTGGAGTTCGAGTGTCAGTCCTGTGTCTATGCTGAGCCTGACTGCGCAGTTTATCAACGCAAACTTTGAGCTGACTAAAGTGGTGCTTCACTCTCAAGAATTCCCTGGGTCACAGATGGTTGTCAATTCATGATATTTTCTCATCTCCTAATTTCATTTGAATACTTAATATACAATATCAATGGTGTTAAGAATAATTAAAAACATAATTAATGCTACACAATAAATAGAATGAATGAATGAATGAATGGTCTTTATTGTCATTGCTATAGTACAGGTACCAAACAACGAAATTTAGGAGGGGTGGCTCCCCTGGTGCTAGGAAAGAAGAAGAAGAAAAAAAAAAGCTTCAATTGCCATTTTCGACGCTGTGATCGGTGATCGGTGATATCGGATCGGCAGATCACTGGTTCCAGTGATCGGTGATCGGTGATCGGCACCAAAAACCCTGATCGGAGCATCTCTAGTTGTTGTTGATGTTGTGGTTGTTGTTGTTGTTGTTCTCCGCCCTCCGCGTAGATCTAAAGAAAACCAACCCAGTAACCACGGCAACACAACAGCTCCCTAGCACCAGAAACACCACAAGGCCAAATAACAACAACAGCTTTTTTTAGATCTAAAGAAGACAAAACAAAACAAGTGGCTTGTGGTTCTGTTCCTAATGCTGTGCACCTCATGTGACCAGTACCAGTGGCATACATATATACATACATTATCTGAGGTGAGTTCAGAGTTACTGAGGAGAAAAACCTCTCAACATGACCAAGACCGTGTGAGGTTGACCTGTGAGCCGTGTGAGGTCGACCTGTGAACGTGTGAGGTCGACCTGTGAACCGTGTGAGGTTGACCTGTGAACGTGTCGGCTCGCAGGGAACATTTGTGTTCGGTCAAGTGAAGGTCGTCGTCAAATGTGAACCAACACTTATGGGCCGTGTCCTGTTCTTCCACTGCGTTTCCCCTCAAACCTCAAACCTCTAGATTCTAATGACGTGAATCAGATCTGGTCTCCTATGGGGGGTGTAAAGCCGGACTGGTTGTAAATGAGTTTGTATGTTTACAGTCTGTTTCAGTGTTACCAGTGTCACCATGATGTAACCACAGAATACCGATATGGAGCCTCCGGCCTTAACTTCTCAATGCAATGTGGTGTGTGTGTGTGTGTGTGTGTGTGTGTGTGTGTGTGTGTGTGTGTGTGTGTGTGTTTCTAAGTGCATGCAATGTGGTCTCTCTCTCTCTCTCTCTGTCTCTCTCTCTCCATCTCTCTCTCTCTCTCTTTCTCCATCTCTCTCTTCCTCTCTCTCTCTCCATCTCTCTCTCCATCTCTCTCTCCATCTCTCTCTCTCTCTCTCTCATTCTCTCCATCTCTTTTGGACCAACTGGACACAAAAAGCTCTTTGTTTACCCGTTCGTTCGTTCTTTTTTTTTTTGTCACCACTCCATTCCTTCCCTCTCTCCTTCACCCCTTTTTCTTTCGGGATGGAAACATCATCTCTCGTTTCGTTGTGTTCCCTCCTTCACGTGCCATGTATTTATTGGGACCACAGGGCAGCGCAGGCATGCCTCTCCCCCCCTAACAAACACAGTGGTGTAGCTGGGCCAGTGGAACGTCTGCGTAGGAAGGAACCAAACACACGGCAGAGGGGGGAGGCGGGGGGGGGTTGGAATTCTGCAGCAAAGGGGGGGACGGACGGTGGTTTGTGTTACACGATGTAGCCTGTGTTTCCATGTTTAATGTTGTGTGTGTGTGTCTGTGTGTCTGTGTGTCTGTGTCTGTGTCTGTGTCTGTGTGTGTGTGTGTGTGTGTGTGTGTATGAAAGGTTGAATAATGGCTTTATGTTTTTATCTGGCGCAGATCTGAGAATGATATTGTTGGCCGTCATGATGAGGTATTGTGTGAGGAGGTAGACGATGTCTCCGTCTCTGTGTGCAGCTAGGGATGGGAACAGAGGGGGGGAGTGAGAGAAGGGGATGGAGGGAGAGAGAGAGAGAGAGAGAACACGATAGAGAGGGAGGGAAAGAGAGAGAGAGAAGGGGGCACAGAGAGAGAGAGAGGGAGAGAGAGAGGGAGAGAGAGGGAGAACATGATAGAGAGGGAGGGAAAGAGAGAGAAGGGGGCACAGAGAGGGAGAGAGAGAGAGAGAGAGGGAGAGAGAGAGAGGGAGAGAGGGAGAGAGAGAGAGAGGGAAAGAGAGAGAGGGAGAGGGAGAGAGGGAGAACATGATAGAGAGGGAGGGAAAGAGAGAGAAGGGGGCACAGAGAGGGAGAGAGAGAGAGAGAGAGAGGGAGAGGTTGCTATCTGATGGAATGTGAGCTTGGCTCCTGTGGCTGTGGCCTGTGGGCTGGTGGCTCTGATGGAGAGATAATAGACTGACCAACCAACAGCCAAACGAAGAGAAAGAAAGAGAGAGAGAGAGAGCATTGCTGCCTGCGAGGCGAGGGAATGATAGAAAAGTAGATGTGTGCTGATTGAGTTGTTTCCAAAAGTATTTACAATACAATGGACCTCGGAGCCTTGAGCTCTAGAACAACTGAGTCAGAGGTTCCACATTCTATACATTCTAGATGGTTCTAGAACCAACCCGTAACACATTCTAGAACAGCTATAGGTTCATCTTGAACTTCTCACCGCGTTTTTGAAGATGTAGCTTATTTCCCCTCTGCCATAAGGACTCTCAATACCTGACTCACTGCACTGTATAAATTGTAAATTGTAAATATGTTCTGTCTTGTCTTGTGGTTATGTGTGTTTCATGTCCATGTAATAGTCATGTAAAATGTGTGTATGTTTTTTGACACTGCTTTTTGAGCTGTACCGAAAACAAATTCCACTGACCTAGGTCGTGTGGTCATTAAACTATTCATTCATTCATGTTGTTGAATTTCTGGACAGGCAGAAGGGCTGAAGGTCCCTGGCAGTACTGCTGTGGACTGACACACCGACACACACTCACACACACACACACACACACACACACACACACACACACACACACACACACACACACACACACACACACACACTCCCTTCTGACGCTTGTCTGAGGGCTGAGTCAGTGTTTGAACGTGCTCAGCGAAACTAAAGGCCCTTGTCTTGCAAGGAGGGGAGGGGAGGAGGGGGGAGGAGGGGAGAGAGGGAGGGGAGGAGGGGAGGGAGAGAGGGGGAGGAGGGAGAGAGGGAGGGGAGGAGGGAGAGAGGGGGTTTGAAGGGCTAAGGAGAGGTGGGAGGGAGGTCATTTTGTACACATTAGGTGGTAAATGGTTCACCTAGGTCTGATTGTGTGAGTGGTTTATGAGAGTGTGTATGTGCATGGATGTGTTTTTTTCTTTTTTCTTTTTGCGTGATAGGGGGCGGGGTCCAGTCCTTAAGACATCGAGTAACCCCACCCCCTATATACACACACACACACACACACACACACACACACACACACACACCTTACACATGATCGATCATAGAGAAATATGAGATGGTGTCAGCCCCACGATTTGTAGGGTTTCCAAGTGCCAACGGAGGTGGTTTCATCTAACTGATGAACGGCTGTATTCTTTGGACAGAGCGTAGGGATGCTCCGATTTATCGGCCACCGATTTAAATCGGCCGATTTCACTCCAAATGACTCGATCGGTGATCGGCAAAAATGGCCGATCGCAAAAACCAATTATTTTTTATTTATTTATTTTTTATTTTTTCCTGGGGAAGACAGATAACTGAACAGAAAACATAGGAGGACGTAACAGTATGTAAATCATGAAGGCCACGTTTATGATGTCTTTTATACAGCCATATCGACTGACTTGGGCTTCAGGCCCTAACTGGGTGATAGGCCAGACCTTTACTATGCCATAAAAATGGGTCTGTGTTTGCTTGGTGCCTAATGGATCAAAACTTTTGTCTAAAAAGCAAAAAATATGTAGGCTATCCAGTCAGTAGGCCTACAGTTATGTATTTTTAAAAAAATTGGTATCGGTATCGGTTGATCTTGAGGAAAAAAATCGGTGATCGGTATCGGCCCCAAAAATCCAGATCGGAGCATCCCGAGGCGAGAGAGAGAGGAGGAGATGGAGAGTTGAGAGAGGAGGAGATGGAGAGTTGAGAGAGGAGGAGATGGAGAGTTGAGAGAGGAGGAGATGGAGAGTTTCAGAGAGAGGAGGAGATGGAGAGTTGAGAGAGGAGGAGATGGAGAGTTGAGAGAGGAGGAGATGGAGAGTTGAGAGAGGAGGAGATGGAGAGTTGAGAGAGGAGGAGATGGAGAGTTTCAGAGAGAGGAGGAGATGGAGAGTTGAGAGAGAGAGGAGATGGAGAGTTGAGAGAGAGGAGATGGAGAGTTGAGAGAGGAGGAGATGGAGAGTTGAGAGAGGAGGAGATGGAGAGTTGAGAGAGAGGAGATGGAGAGTTGAGAGAGAGAGGAGATGGAGAGTTGAGAGAGGAGGAGATGGAGAGTTGAGAGAGGAGGAGATGGAGAGTTTTCAGAGAGAGGAGGAGATGGAGAGTTGAGAGAGAGAGGAGATGGAGAGTTGAGAGAGGAGGAGATGGAGAGTTGAGAGAGGAGGAGATGGAGAGTTGAGAGAGGAGGAGATGGAGAGTTGAGAGAGGAGGAGATGGAGAGTTGAGAGAGGAGGAGATGGAGAGTTGAGAGAGGAGGAGATGGAGAGTTGAGAGAGAGGAGGAGATGGAGAGTTGAGAGAGGAGGAGATGGAGAGTTGAGAGAGGAGGAGATGGAGAGTTGAGAGAGGAGGAGATGGAGAGTTGAGAGAGAGAGGAGATGGAGAGTTGAGAGAGGAGGAGACGGAGAGTTTTGCGGTATGTGGAAAATGTAAGAAGATGTTGTTAACGCTCTGGGAGAGAGGCTTGTGGGGAAACCACCTGTGTGTACGATCGGCCTTAGGACCACCGGTATGAAGGGAAGTCTGTCTAAACAGCGCTTGCCAGTGTGTGTTTGTGTGTGTGTGGCGGTGGTCAGTCGGAGCTGTGGGATGCAAACAGAATGGGGAATGTAAAAACATGCCAATCTGTAGAGGAACATTCCTCCTCTCATGAAAACACACACTGTTAACTCCAGGGTGGTGTGTGTGTGTGTGTGTGTGTGTGTGTGTGTGTGTTTTAGAATGTGTGTTCGCATGTAAGTGTGCATCCATGTGACTCTGCATGCCTGTGGGTGTGGGGGTGTGTGTCGAGGCTAGGGCGTGGTATAGACTAGACCAGTCTGCATTGAGTAAGGCCTATCTTTCAATGAAATGAAAGAAGCTCTCTCTCCTCTCCTCCCTCTGTCTGTCCCTCTCTTTCCTCTCCTCCCTCTGTCTCTCTCTCCCTCTCTCCACTCCTTCTCTTTCC
>NC_137682.1:788851-801351 GCF_963989245.1 Nansenia antarctica | reverse complement strand
AAATGAAATTAGGAGATGAGAAAGTATCATGAATTGACAACCATCTGTTTTATTGAATTCACAACCACCTGTAGCTTACTTCAGGAAAAACAAATAAAATGTGAAAATAAAAATCATAATAAATAAAATGTACACTGTCACATCAAATGTGCAACATTCCACTCGAATGAGAGGAACTAGGGGCTCTTAGAGAACTTGGAGCTTATACTGCAGCTTTCCTGAGGAACAATAAACATACCCAAACTAAACTGCAACATAAACAGGCTATAGCCAAATATAAAATACTGTTTCAAGTCAGTCAGTTTCAAGTCATATTTAGGAGGAGATAAGACAGCAAGTCAGCAATAATCAATAAAACAAAAAAACAAAACATTTCACCTAAGGAGATTTCAGACTCAAACCTTACTTCTGATTAAGCAGCATCACTGTCAGATTAGCCTTGAGAAATACAAGCATCTCAGCGTTTTTGGCACTCAGCCTGTTCCTCTTATCATCTCAAATATGTCCTGCTATGCTGAAAAGTCGCTCGCTATCTACACTTGTGCAAGGTGCACAGAGAAAGACCTAAAACTCTCGCGCTAATAGTTGTTGTTGCTATGGACCTTAGTCTAGCTTAGTGACTTCCTGCTCGCGGGGTCACATGACGTCGCTGAACACTACCTACACTACGCTCGTGAAGTCGCGCTGGAACTCTGACCAGCACTCGTGGAACACCTCTCGTCCAATCAAAGCACTCGGTCCCTTTATGACGTCGAGCCCAGTGTGCGCTTCGGCGCTCTCGGAGCGAATCGACGAACGCAGCAAATGCCGTATGATATTCGTGGTATTGAAAGTCCTTGCGTGCGTTCCTCCGCGAGGAATTTCTTTTGCGCAGACATTACAAACTGCATATTTGTTGTCTCTTTCCGACACTGTGTAATATTTCCAGACTGGCGACGCCATTTTGTTAACTGATCGGTCGTGTTTGATCGGCCGTTTTGAGAACTCCGATCAAAACCGATCAAGGCCATATCGGCCGATACCGATCGGCGCCGATCAGATCGGAGCATCACTATTTTTAATGTTTGCAAATGTATTAAAATGTAAATACAGAAATACCTCATGTACATAAGTATTCAGACCCTTGGTCACTCTTAAAATTAGGTCAAATGCTAAATGTCTTCAACAAGTCATTCAACAAGTTGAATTGAGTCCACCTGAGTGTAAGGATAATAGTTCATGTTATTTCAGAATGAATATCTTTTGTTTTTATAGTCTCTGGTTTGCATAGAAACCACCGCATGATACAGCTGCATGTCATAAACTCGTGTAGAACAGCTGGGAGTCTGAATATGTTTTCAACAAGGCAACAACTCTGCTTCTCACTCCAATTTTAAATTGAGCTACGACTGCTAAGCTAACTAGCTAGATGAGTGTAAGGTTGCGTTCGTAAAGTCGCTCTGAGAGCGCTGGAGCGCACACTGGGCCCGACGTCATAGAGAAACCGAGTCATTTGATTGGACGAGAGGCATTCCACGAGTGCTGATCGGATTTCCTGAGTGAATTTACGAACGCAGCCAGTTTCGAAAGCGCGTCGCCTCGCGCCGCGCGCCTGTTGAGAGTTATATTTAATTGTATTGCGTCATCAAAACACGGCCACTATTCGGTGGTAAACATTCGGTGTTTTCACACATTCGGCCGAATACCGAATGTGCTTTATTTTGCGATATTCGGCCGAATACATTCGGTGGCCGAATGTTCGGTGCATCCCTAGTATTAATATCGCGCAAAATCATGCAATGCGTACCAAATACTGACATGTCAATCCGGACGGTAATATAATTATCAGAGGACCTCAGGGTTTGCTGAAAAACAGTAGGTAATTCCAGCCGGAATAATTACTGGGGTCCCCGGAGTAAATCACTGACATGGTCGGTCCGGACGGGATAAAAATGACCGAATTACCCCGAGGTCCTCAGGTAATTTAGATGCCGTCCGGACGGGGCTTAGGAGTGATCTAGGTAGATGGCTGGTAGGCAGGTGACAGGGAAACACGGCCCTTTATCCCCAACATGGGAATTCCCCTTTAGGCATAATGGTGGGCACACTGCCACTGTACACACACACACACACACACACACACACACACACACAGTCATTAATCGGGCACACCCTGTTATTTATAGAGTTGAAGGGTGACCTCATGCCCTAGGACGTGTGTGTGTGTGTGTGTGTGTGTGTGTGTGTGTGTGTGTGTGTGTTTTGAGACACAGAGAGGCCATTCTTCTCTCTGGGCAGAGTCTTGTTGTGTGACCTCACCCTGGCATCAGTCAGCATGGCACTGGCATCTCCATGGAGACAGATACAGACAGACAGGTCGGCAGGCAGGCAGGCAGGCAGGCTGGCAGACAGACAGGCTAATAGGTTATTCTGTACAGGTAGGGCTTACACTTGGTCCTATGTTAGATGGAACACAGGAGAGAAGATTAAGAATGGAACAGAGACTAGACTAGGAGGCGTTGATTGGCCATCAAAGGGTCTGAGTCAGCCCACATGAAGTTCTGCCCTTGAATGACTCTGCCTGGACCTGGACCCCACCCAGCCATGATGACACACTGACCCAGCCCTGGCTGAGGTAGCTGTGTTGGCCAGGGTGTGTGTAGCTGACCAGGGTGTGTGTGTGTACTTAACCTAGAAAACAGGTGAATTTTGAGAATGACAGAGAGAGGGCGTTTGTGTGTGTGTGTGTAGTGGTGCTCAGTCAGTCAGGGTACCTACGTAGTCGCGATTCAACGATCGCACCATTGTCCTCTTGTGTCACCATGTCCTTACCTCCCCTCCCTCCCTCCATCCACCCCTCCCATCCTCCCCTCCGTCTCTCATTCCTTCCATCGTCCTTCCTCCATCCCATCCTTCCCTCCCCTCCCTCTTTCCTTCCTACCTCCATCCCTTCCTCCCACCCTCCCTTCCTCCCTCAATCCCTTTGTCCATCCCCTCCCTCCTTCCCTCCCTCCCTCTCCCATCCCTCCCTCCTGTCATCTAAGCAGTAGTCTGGGTGTGTTGCAGGGTGGTGTTGGTGGTCCATTGCTACAGTAACAATTTGCTAAAACACAAAATCTTTCTTTTAGTTACTTACTTACTTAGTTACTTAGTTACTTACTTACTTACTTACTTACTTACTAACTAACTTACTTAGTTACTTAGTTACTTACTTACTTAGTTACTTAGTTACTTACTTACTTAGTTACTTACTTAGTTACTTACTTAGTTACTTACTTAGTTACTTCCTTAGTTACAGTAACTATAGTGGAGTCTGTCTGGGGCCTGTCAGAGGATGCATCAGCCCCATCCTCTCTGTGACCAATCAACTACACCGGATAGTGAGGTCATAGTGAGGTCATAGTGAGGTCACCCGAGGTTCCTCATACCCCAGGAAGACATTTATACTGACAATTTCATCTTGTTAACGGCCGGTGTGTGTGTGCGTGTGTGTGCGTGTGCGTGTGTGTGTGTGTGTGTGTGTGTGTGTGTGTGTGTGTGCAGACAGGGATAGCCTTTGTAATCAGAGCGTTCCTCTGTACAGAGGCTGTTCCTTCAGGTTTGTTTTCATAATGAAAAACTCATAAAAACCCCAGAATGAACATAAACACTGCGTCATAAACACTGCGTCATAAACACTGCGTCAAACGCACTTGCCCTGGCGCGCGCTGGGGTGTCCTGGCAGAATGGGCGCAGCAGACATTGTTTTATTTTCATGGGTCATAATGAGCAATCCCTTTTTATAGAGGGAGAGCGAGAGAGAGACACACACACACACCGCACAAGGCCCTTATTGTTTGTGCGTCACAGAGGAGTGGAAGACTGTTTTTTTGTTGCTTTTTTTTTTAAGTATTTTTTTTCTGAGTGGGGCAGTCCCACTCATATTAGTCTTTTTTATTGTGATGGAGATAGTAGAGATTAGACAGGGAGGATGGGTGAGAGAGAGACCAGGGGTGTTCTGTGGTGTGTGTTCTCTTCTATTTCAATCAAGAGAGAGAGGAGGGATGACATGCAGGATAATGTCCGATAATGTCCGCGGATAATATCCGCACACACAGCCAAACACACACACACACACACACACACACACAGCCAAACACACACAGCCAAACACACACACAAACACACACACACAAACACACACACAAACACACACACAAACACACACAGCCAAACACACACACACAAACACACACAGCCAAACACACACACACAAACACACACAGCCAAACACACACACAGCCAAACACACACACACAAACACACACACACAAACACACACACAGCCAAACACACACACACACAAACACACACACACACACACACACACACACAAACACACACAGCCAAACGCAGAGGAAGGAACTGAGGGGTGGCAGGTACTGCAGATCTGGAGAGAGGGAGGAAAGGGCCAGAGGGATAGAGAGAGAGGGATGGAGAGAGAGAGGGAGAGAGAGGGAGGGATGGAGGGAGGGAGGGAGGGATGCAGAGAGGGAGAGAGGGAGGGATGGAGAGAGGGAGGGATAGAGAGGGAGGGATGGAGAGAGAGAGAGAGGGAGGGATGGAGAGAGAGAGGGAGAGAGGGAGGGAGGGATGGAGAGAGGGAGGGGTTGATATCAGGGGGAAAGTAGAGTGAGGGGAGGAGAGAGAGAGATAGGGAGAGGGAGAGAGAGATAGGGAGGGAGGGAGGGATAGAGAGAGGGAGGGATGGAGAGAGAGAGGGATAGAGAGGGAGGGATGGAGAGAGGGAGGGAGAGAGAGAGGGATGGAGGGGGGAGAGTAGAGTGAGGGAGAGAGAGAGGGAGAGAGAGATAGGGAGGGAGGGAGGGATGGAGAGAGGGAGGGGTTGATATCAGGGGGAGAGTAGAGTGAGGGGAGGGAGAGAGGGAGGGATAGAGAGATGGAGAGAGAGATAGGGAGGGAGGGAGGGATAGAGAGATGGAGAGGTAGAGAATAGAGAAAGAAAGAGGGAGCATCAGGGAGAGAGAGAACCGGATGGAGAGAGGTATGGTGTGATCACACATAGAGGAGTTAACCCTAACCCTAACCCTAGGATGGAGAGAGGTATGGTGTGATCACACATAGAGGAGTTAACCCTAACCCTAACCCTAGGATGGAGAGAGGTATGGCGTGGTCACACATAGAGGAGTTAACCCTAACCCTAACCCTAGGATGGAGAGAGGTATGGCGTGGTCACACATAGAGGAGTTAACCCTAACCCTAACCCTAGGATGGAGAGAGGTATGGTGTGATCACACATAGAGGAGTTAACCCTAACCCTAACCCTAGGATGGAGAGAGGTATGGCGTGGTCACACATAGAGGAGTTAACCCTAACCCTAACCCTAGGATGGAGAGAGGTATGGCGTGGTCACACATAGAGGAGTTAACCCTAACCCTAACCCTAGGATGGAGAGAGGTATGGCGTGGTCACACATAGAGGAGTTAACCCTAACCCTAACCCTAGGATGGAGAGAGGTATGGCGTGGTCACACATAGAGGAGTGGGCCAGGCCATGCCAGGCCCTCCAGGGGCAGGGTACTGGTTCTCAGGTCGCCAAGGGAACCACCAAACACTACTCCACTCCTTTCCTTTCTTTCTTTCTTTCTTTCCTTCATTTCTTTTACTCTCTCTCTTTTTTTAGAACCCCTTTAGAGTTCTTTAAATAAACACAAAGGAGAGCGAGGAGGCAGAGTTAACGAGGACCCCGGTCCATTACCTCACGACGGCTGTGTGTGTGTGTGTGTGTGTGTGTGTGTGTGTGTGTGTGCGTGCGCGTTGAAAGCCCCTCAGAGAGAACGGTAGCGTTTGATGGAGAACACCGCGAGAGAGAGAGAGAGAGAGAGAGAGAGAGAGAGAGAGAGAGAGAGACAGAGACAGAGACAGAGACAGAGACAGAGACAGAGGGACAGAGAGAGAGAGAGAGAGACAGAGAGAGAGAGACAGAGAGAGAGAGAGAGCGCGAGCTGGGTGGACGACCATAAAGGAACCCAGAGTTGAACCCCCAGTAGGTATCAACAGGACTAGGATGGTAGCAGCCTTGTTCAGAGAGAGAGCAGAGCTTCTCAGGTACAGCCCAGTCAGTGTAGTACATGTCTCTTTTTAATTAGGGATGCTCCGATTTATCGGCCGCCGATTTCACTCCAAATGACTCGATCGGTGATCGGCAAAAATGGCCGATCGCAAAAACCGATTTTATTATTTATTTATTTATTTATTTATTTATTTTTTTCCTGGGGAAGACAGATAACTGAACAGAAAACATAGGAGGACGTAACAGTATGTAAACCACGAAGGCCATGTTTATGATGTCTTTTATACAGCCATATCGACTGACTTGGGCTTCAGGCCCTAACTGGGTGATAGGCCAGACCTTTACTATGCCATAAAAATGGGTCTGCGTTTGCTTGGTGCCTAATGGATCAAAACTTTTGGCTAAAAAGCAAAAAATATGTAGGCTATCCAGTCAGTAGGCCTACAGTTATGTATTTCTTTTTAAATCGGTATCGGTATCGGTTGATCTTGAGGAAAAAAATCGGTGATCGGTATCGGCCCCAAAAATCCAGATCGGAGCATCCCTATTTTTAATAGAGTTTGTGAGAGTAGAGAGAGGGAGGGAGGGAGGGAGGGAGGGAAAGAGAGAGAGATAGTAAGTATATGCTGTATATGAGGTCTGCATGCCTGGCTAGGACCTAGCGCCCTGCAGCTCCTGAATTCATATGAGGGAAATGGAGAGCTCTGCTCTGGTTTAGGCTGCAACAGGAAGTGCGTGTGAGTGTGTGTGTGTAATTGCAACCATAAAATCAGAGTTCTATTTCCATGACACGCATTCCTCCTCCCCTGGTTGTCCGGCCTGCCTGGTGGTTTGTGTGCCAAAAGGAGAGAGATAGGAGAGAGGGATGAGAGGGATGAGAGGGGTGAGAGGAGAGGGGTGAGAGGGAGGGAGAGGGGAGGGTTGGGGAGAGAGGAGAGGGATGGGGAGGGAGGAAGGGATGGGGTGAGAGGGGTGAGAGGGAGGGAGGGAGGAGAGGGGTGAGGGTTGGGGAGAGAGGAGAGGGGTGAGAGGGATGGGGAGGAGAGAGGGGTGAGAGGGATGGGGAGGGAGGAGAGGGGTGAGAGGGAGGGAGGGGAGGGGGAGGGAGGAGAGTGAGGGAGGAGAGAGGGATGGGGAGGGGTGAGGGAGGAGAGAGGGAGGAGAGAGGGATGGGGAGGGGTGAGGGAGGATAGAGAGAGGGGTGAGAGGGATGGGGAGGGGTGAGGGAGGAGAGAGGGAGGAGAGAGGGAGGAGAGAGGGCTGAGAGGGATGGGGAGGGAGGAGAGGGGTGAGGGATGGGGGAGGGAGGAGAGGGGTGAGGGATGGGGAGGGAGGAGAGGGGTGAGGGAGGAGAGAGGGCTGAGAGGGATGGGGAGGGAGGAGAGGGGTGAGGGATGGGGGAGGGAGGAGAGGGGTGAGGGATGGGGAGGGAGGAGAGGGGTGAGGGAGGAGAGGGGTGAGGGATGGGGAGGGGAGGGAGGAGAGGGGTGAGGGATGGGGAGGGGAGGGAGGAGAGGGGTGAGGGATGGGGAGGGGAGGGAGGAGAGGGGTGAGGGATGGGGAGGGGAGGGGAGGGAGGAGAGGGGTGAGGGATGGGGAGGGAGGAGAGGGGTGAGGGATGGGGAGGGGAGGGAGGAGAGGGGTGAGGGATGGGGAGGGAGGAGAGGGGAGCGGGATGGGGAGGGAGGGGAGTTTGGCTGAAACACACTGAGCGTCAGCAGACTACTGCCCTGTGTGTCTGCTTCCATGACAGGCCTGAGGACGCTGCCTCTGCTGTCATAGCAACTGCATATGCCTGTCTGTCTGTCTGTCTGTCTGTCTGTCTGTCTGTTTGCCTGTCGACTGGTATGCCTGTCTGTCTTATGACTTTGCACTCAGTGTCTCTGATCTGTGTGTGTGTGTGTGTGCGCGCGTGCTGCGTGCGTGCGTGTGTGTGTGTGTGTGTGTGTGTCATCCCTCATCCCTCATCCCTCCCTCCTCATCCCCTCCCTCATCCCTCATCCCTCATCCCTCATCCTCATCCCTCATCCCTCATCCCTCCTCCCTCATCCCTCCTCCTCATCCTCCTCCCTCATCCCTCATCCCTCATCCCTCATCCTCATCCCTCCCTCCCTCATCCCTCAACCCTCATCCCTCATCCCTCATCCCTCATCCCTCATCCCTCCTCCCTCATCCCTCCTCCCTCATCCCTCCTCCCTCATCCCTCATCCTCATCCCTCCTCCCTCATCCCTCCTCCCTCATCCCTCATCCCTCATCCCTCATCTCCTCCCTCATCCCTCATCCCTCATCCCTCCTCCCTCATCCCTCATCCCTCATCCCTCATCCCTCCTCCCTCATCCCTCATCCCTCATCCCTCCTCCCTCATCCCTCATCCCTCAACCCTCCTCCCTCCTCCCTCATCCCTCCTCCCTCCTCCCTCATCCCTCATCCCTCATCCCTCATCCCTCATCCCTCATCCCTCCTCCCTCGTCCCTCATCCCTCATCCCTCATCCCTCATCCCCTCATCCCTCATCCTCATCCCTCTCATCCCTCCTCCCTCATCCCTCATCCCTCATCCCTCATCCCTCCTCCCTCATCCCTCATCCCTCCTCCCTCCTCCCTCCTCCCTCATCCTCATCCCTCCTCCCTCATCCCTCCTCCCTCATCCCTCCTCCCTCGTCCCTCGTCCCTCGTCCCTCGTCCCTCATCCCTCATCCCTCCTCCCTCATCCCTCATCCCTCATCCCTCTCATCCCTCATCCCTCATCCCTCATCCCTCATCCCTCATCCCTCCTCCCTCATCCCTCATCCCTCAACCCTCCTCCCTCCTCCCTCATCCCTCCTCCCTCCTCCCTCATCCCTCATCCCTCACCCCTCATCCCTCATCCCTCATCCCTCATCCCTCAACCCTCATCCCTCATCCCTCATCCCTCATCCCTCGACCCTCGTCCCTCGTCCCTCATCCCTCATCCCTCATCCCTCACCCCTCACCCCTCACCCCTCATCCCTCACCCCTCGTCCCTCGTCCCTCGTCCCTCATCCCTCATCCCTCATCCCTCATCCCCTAGCAAACCCAGCTACCAGACACCCCCTGTATCTAGAGATGTGTCCGCCACAGAATGAGGACAGGAGAAGTAGAACGTGGAACGTTGTCTTGGGGGCATTGTTGTTACCATGGGGACATGGGTCATTGTTACCATGGGGACGACTTCACTGGAATGAAGTTGCCTTGGAAGTTCTGGAATCTTGTTGTTGTTCCCATTGACTGAATGGAAGAGTTGTTGTGTGGGCAGCAACACTGTGTGTGTGTGTGTGTGTGTGTGTGTGTGTGTGTGTCTCTCTGATCATCTCTCTCTCTCTCCCTGCCCCCCGCCCCCCCCCTCCCCTCCCCTCCCCAGATAGAGGAAGGCGGTAAGGCGGCCCAGTGTAAGAAGCTGAGAGTGGGGGATGAGCTCGTCAACATCAACGGCTCGGCCCTCTACGGCTCCAGGCAGGAAGCTCTCATCCTGATCAAAGGCTCCTACAGGATCCTGAAGATCACCGTCCGCAGGTAGGAGGAAACCCCGCCCACCCTCCCCCTCCCCCGCCCCCCGCCCCCCCCCGCCCCCCCCTGTCCGCCCTGTGAACTCTGTATCTAGCCTCTAGAAAGGTAGGTTCTGTTAGAGGACTAGGGGGGTCAAACTGGGTCTTCCCTCCCTCCCTCCCTCCCTCCCTCCCTTCCTGCCTCCCTCCCTCCCTGCCTCCCTCCCTCCCTCCCTGCCTCCCTCCCTCCCTCCCTCCCCCCCTGCCTCCCTCCCTCCCTCCCTCCCTGCCTCCCTCCCTCCCTCCCTCCCTCCCTGCCTCCCTCCCTCCCTTCCTCCCTGCCTCCCTCCCTCCCTCCCTGCCTCCCTCCCTGCCTCCCTCCCTCCCTCCCTGCCTCTCCACTGCTGACACAGAGCCTCGTAAGGAGGGGCAGGTCAGACTCACACCATTAAAACACCCTGGAAACGACGTCCCTGTATGTTCCCGACTAAAACGTCTAAAAAGATCTGAGTCAGAGTCTGACCTGCCCCTCCTTCCAAGGCTCTGTGTCAGGAGAGGGAGGGAGGGAGGGAGGGAGGGCAGCACCCAGTTTGACCCCCCCAGTCCTCTTTGGCTGATCTCTCTCATGGACACCATGGTGTCTAGGGGGGTGTAGGGACACAAGGGCTATCTTCATACGGAGTTCACAGCAGCGCAACACTCTTCCACTGGTGGGGGGGGGGGGGAATGTGTCACAGGAAGTGACATCTGACCCCAGGGTGTGAGACAGGAAGCGGCGAAGCTGTGAGGAGAGCAGGGTGGGAGGGAGGGGGGGGTGTCTGGTCTCTCTCCTCCTCCTCCTCCTGTGTGAGAGAGGACGTCTCTTCTCTTCTTTGTCTTCACCTGTTTGCTTTGGCTGAGCAGGCGACTGCAGACGTCAGGAGAATGTCAGCCATGGGATGTTAGGTCAACCCTGACCCACACACACACACACACACACACTCACTCTCTATCGCTCTCTCTCTCTTTCTCTATCTCTGACCCGCTCTGGCCTGACGTCAGCCGACCTTGGGCAGTGGGACTTGAGATCCCCCCCCCCCACACACACACACACACACACACACACACACACACACCCCCACAGCGGTAAGCCTGGCCTAGTTAGCAGAAGTAACGGCAGCGTTATTTCCACTCAGAGTCCTGAGACTCTGTGACTCAGCCGCGTCTCGGATGGCAAGAGGGGACTTTCCCCCTCCCACCTGGTTCTCCGAGAGGTCCCTCTCCACGTCACACTGACTCCCCGTGGCCAGGGTGGGAACTGCAGCGACACAACAACCTCATACGGGTCATCGATCGACAGCGCATTTTTGTACTTAGCGACATTAGCGCCCGATTTTTGTTGATGGAATGTTCTCGTCCTTCTTGATGTCAAAGTGGTCAGAACTCCCGCCTCTCTTTTGACTGTCTGATTCAGATAAGAGGAAGACAACTGTTTTTGTTTTTTGGTGTGTTTTTGTAAACGTATGACAGATAGATAGATTAGTTTATTAGTCACACGAAACCACCAAAGCCGGTGGAATTAGTTTTTCGGTAACAGCAGCATATTGATCTCTGCATCACACAAATAACAAAACAAAAGAAGTGCACAATAGACAACATCAGACAAAAAACTAAAGAACTAAATAGACAACGACAGACAATCCGGTTGTTAAGTCGTGACGTGTTTCCGGGTCCAAAGTTGGCTGAGGCGCTCTCTTCGAAATGCTGCAATAATAATAATAATTAATTATATTTATATAGCGCTTTTCCGAGGCTCAAATACCCTGACAATATGGGGAAAACGGGAAAGTGCTGTGTCCCTTGTTGTATGAATAGATCCGAGTCTAAAAAACGATTAAACTGTCATTCTACCGCTGTAGTACACTGGTATTCTGGTGCGGAGAATTTCTGGTTTGGACCCGGAAATTGCATAACGTCACGTTTGACGTCAGACTTAACAACCGGATCGTATGCATGTGGGTTATGACAGGGAGGAGGGGGCTAGAGGGAGGAGTTCAGGGTCCTGATGGCTGTGGGGAAAAAGCTGTTAGTGAAGCGTTGAATGACTATGAGAGAGTAACGGTCTGGACACCAGGTCAGAAGTCTGTTGGCTGTGTCTCCTCTCCTACAGGGATGGAGATGAACCTCTGCCTAACGCCCTGTCTCCTGCCCTGCCTAACGCCCTGTCTCCTGCCCTGTCTCCCGTCCTGTCTCCTGTCCTGTCTCCTGCCCCTGTCTCCTGTCCTGTCTCCTGTCCTGTCTCCTGTCCTGTCTCCTGTCCTGTCTCCTGTCCTGTCTCCTGTCCTGCCCTGTCTCCTGTCCTGTCTCCTGTCCTGTCTCCTGTCCTGTCTCCTGCCCTGTCTCCTGCCCTGTCTCCTGTCCTGTCTCCTGTCCTGTCTCCTGTCCTGTCTCCTGTCCTGTCTCCTGCCCTGTCTCCTGTCCTGTCTCCTGTCCTGTCTCCTGTCCTGTCTCCTGTCCTGTCTCCTGTCCTGTCTCCTGTCCTGTCTCCTGTCCTGTCTCCTGTCCTGTCTCCTGCCCTGTCTCCTGTCCTGTCTCCTGTCCTGTCTCCTGTCCTGTCTCCTGTCCTGTCTCCTGTCCTGTCTCCTGTCCTGTCTCCTGTCCTGTCTCCTGTCCTGTCTCCTGTCCTGTCTCCTGCCCTGTCTCCTGTCCTGTCTCCTGTCCTGTCTCCTGTCCTGTCTCCTGTCCTGTCTCCTGCCCTGTCTCCTGTCCTGTCTCCTGTCCTGTCTCCTGTCCTGTCTCCTGTCTCCTGTCTCCTGTCCTGTCTCCTGTCCTGTCTCCTGTCCTGTCTCCTGCCCTGTCTCCTACCCTGTCTCCTGTCCTGTCTCCTGTCCTGTCTCCTGTCCTGTCTCCTGTCCTGTCTCCTGTCCTGTCTCCTGTCCTGTCTCCTGTCCTGTCTCCTGTCCTGTCT
>NC_137682.1:772200-774700 GCF_963989245.1 Nansenia antarctica | reverse complement strand
AGTGAATGTTTTTGTTTTATTTATTTTTGCACAAACAAAATGTATGTACTATTATTATGAATGATTGTATTGTTGGGTTGATGATAAATGAACTTGTCGCCTAAACCCATTAAAACTAAATTATGCATCCAGAGAGAGAAGTGTGCGTGTGTCATGCGTGGTATTGATAATAATAATAATAACTTTATTTGTATAGTGCTTTTCCTGCAAACGTTTCTCAAAGTGCTTTAATCATTATATAATCTTAATTTAATTATTTTTTAACTTAAATGCAATATTAAAAGGTTTTTATAATCTTAATTTAATTATTTAGTCATTTAAGGCCAATGCACACGGCGTGCGATTTTGTCGCACGACAACATTCGATTCTCAATTCTTTGAATTATTTCAATTGGTGTGAATGGAGAATCGAATGTTGTCGTGCGATAATATCGCATCGCACGCCGTGTGCATTGTCTCATTCAAAACAATGGAATCGAATTCGGCGGTGCGACAAAATCGGGGCCGTGTGCGTTGGCCTTTAAAGGCAATATAAAAAAGATGGGTTTTTAGTCTTGGCTTGAACATAATGTGCTGAGGTTGCATCCTTAATGTAAACTAATGATGGAAGAGGTATTTTAATGATTTCCGATAATCCGCAGCAAATACCATTGGTCATATTAAGAAGACCTGGAAAGACATATGTATATAAATCAGCCCTATTTACTGGAATTCCCAAGTGACTTGATGGAGTAATTCCAATGTATATAGGCCTATTAACCTAGGACAGGATGTCAACGTCCATCACACACATCGTAATTAGTCAGAAAGTGCATCGGACCACAGCAGCTATGCAGACCCAGGTCCCAAACCCACACACAGGCACGCACCCTAATCCTCCCCGCAGTCACACTTCTGTTCTAGATGATGTTTAATTATTTTATGGCGTTGTGTTTTATCCATTAGCTTGGCTGTCAATCAAATGTCCCACAGCTATGAGCAGGGGGTGTGTGGTGGTGTGGACATACACACGACTCGGATTACACACATTCCTCTCTTCCCCATCTCTCTCTCGCTCTCTCGCTCTCTCTGTACACACTGTCTCTCTCTCTCTCTCTCTCTCTCTCTCGCTCTCTCGCTCTCTCTGTACACAGTCTCTCTCTCTCTCCCTCTCTCTCTCTCTCTCTCTCTCTCTCTCTACACACACAGTCGGAGGGGAATTTGTGTCATTCGAGTCACAAGATGAGTGAGGAATTCCCACAGTATGTATGACCACACTATTTGAACCAGTCTCTTCAGACCAGCCTGCAGTCCCTCCTGTCTAATGAACCAGTCTCTCCTCTAGCTTCTCTATCATAGGGCCTGTCCACAAGCAACCTACATTAACCCCTACCCCCTAGACACTTTAACCCTAGGAGGAGGGGGACTCACAGTAAAGGCGCGGTACAGACAAATCATTTCAATCTAAACATTTAGGTTTTTAAATGTAAATACATTTCCAGTCAAATATAATGGGGATTGGAAAAGGCCAACATACACAGTTTCTTGTAACACAACGCTTTTATGAGCTGTTTGAAATCCTGATGAGTAAGTTCACAGACTTGAATCTGATGGAACAACTTTGCGAGAGTCTCCTCTCTCTCTCTCTTACTAAACAAATGCTTAAAACGTTATATTTAACTCCCTCAATAAATCTCTCTCTCTCTGTAATGCAAATAGTAAAATAAGATAGATAGAAGTAAGATGAAATATCTTAAATCTTGGCCATATGCTTATTTAATGTCTGACAAGATATTTCTTCTTCCCGAGCCAAATTTTATCTTAGAGCCATTTCACTTGTTTTAAGCTTTTTTGTCCTTAATTCTCATAATAAGAGATTATAACTTGTTACTGAGATTCTATTACTGGTTCTGAGTAACTTAATGTGTGAAACTAGAATAACCAGAACTGTCATCACTGACTGAAGTACAACACTGCTTTGTCAAAGTTTGAATTTCTTATTTCGAGCATCTTCTCCTTTTCATCTTTTCACATTAAGAACAAATAATGACCAAATAATGTTTTATTGTCAATCTTACACACACACACACACACACACACACACACACACACACACACACACACACACAGCACAACAAGCATGTAGACAAAGTACAGTACAGAACAAAGACAGTACACGTTTCATATCTGTGGAACTCTGAACTCTGAACTGTTGTACAACTCTGTTACATCCCCAAGATGGTATTTGACTTGTACATAAGTTTGGCTCTGGTTGGGACATCAACTTGATAAGTCATGACGTTTATATCAAAGCGTATAGTTTGAAATGGTTGATATTCCAAACAATAAAGCCTAAGAAGAAGAAATATGTTTTTGACCAGTCCAAATTCTGGCATATCATCAATCATTACTTTGGCAAAGATCATGGACTTCTGATTTATGTATTTGTTACCGTTTATCACAAGCTGTTCGTACGGAGCCTACGGGGGAAAGAAATCCTCTATGTCAACACTGAAACTTT
>NC_137682.1:752200-762200 GCF_963989245.1 Nansenia antarctica | reverse complement strand
CAGTCGCTGTCAGTGAAGCGTTGTTTGTTTGTCCGAGTTTTCAAAGGGGGCGTGGCTTAGCGATAGGTTGATACACTGATAAAGCGACAAACACACACACACACACACACACAAACAACCCCCCCCCCCACACACACACACACTCTTCTTCTCACCTTGAGCACTGCTGTCTCTGAGCGTGAGGTGGGCCGACGGCCTCTGGGTCACAGAGGTCGTGAACTTTGACCCTGACTCGTTGAAGGTGCGAGGTAAGGTTCTGGCCTCTGAGGGAGACAGACAGACAGACAGACACAGGTTTAGTTTCACAGGTGGAGGACAGAGCGTCATTCTAGATCATTCTAGAGATCATTGTGTCTCCATGGGATCGACCTGGTTAAATAAAGGCTAAATAAAAAAGAACTAAAACATCTGAGACGGTGGTGTAGAATAGAATCAATTAGAACAACTCAGTAGAGTGTTGAGAGTTAAAGCCACTAAGATACTGTGGGTCAACAAATACATATTCCAAGATTAAATGAAATGAGTCTCACCTTGGAAGGTCTGTTTGGAGATGATGTTCTCCGTCACCTGGACGACAAGAAGGAGAAACACACAATCAGAACTGGTTTCAGTTAGTTAGTTAGTTAGTCTTTGAAGAATCTCACGTCATCATTGTTTTCATCATCATCATCATCATCATCATCATCATCATCAAAACAAAAAGGGATTGTATGCAAGATGCAACAATTTCCTGGCGGCGTTTATTTTCTAGGACAAAAGTCCCATTCAGACTTGTCAGTCTGTCAGACTATCAGCCACATGATCGCTGTTGGACCTGATGGCAGAGGTCTGGCCAAGTCCCATGGTCTTGTCTTCCTCATTCCATCCCTCCCTCCATCCCTCCCTCCATACCTCCATCCCTCCCTCCATACCTCCATCACTCCCTCCCTCCATACCTCCCTCCCTCCCTCCATACCTCCATCACTTCCTCCCTCCCTCCCTCCCTCCCTCCATACCTCCATCACTCCCTCCCTCCATCACTCCCTCCCTACCTCCATCACTCCCTCCATACCTCCATACCTCCATCCCTCCCTTCCTCCCTCCCTCCATACCTCCCTCCCTCTCTCCCTCCATCCCTCCCTCCATACCTCTATCCCTCTCTCCATCACTCCATCACTCCCTCCCTCCATACCTCCATCACTCCCTCCATCCCTCCCTCCCTCCTCTTCCTGTCTCTGTTCTGTTTACATCCCCCTCAGTCATCCTCACTACTGCAGATGTTCAACAGTCTGAATCATCAACCTTTTCTTTCAACTCTCTCTCTCTCTCTCTCTCTCTCTCTCTCTCTCTCTCTCTGTATCTCTCTCTCTCTTTCTCGCCCTGCCTCATTCAACCCCCCACCCCACCCTACTCTCTCACGCCATCCTTTCCCTCTATCTGGCTTCTGCTTTTTATCTCTCTCTCTCTCTCTCTCTCTCTCTCTCTCTCTCTCTCTCTCTCTCTCTCTCTCTCTCTCTCTCTCTCTCTCTCTCCCTCTCCCTCTCGTTCTGTTCTTCATCATCCCAGTCCTCACCCCCTTGCCTGTTGCTGTGTTCCTTGGCACCGGCGCCGAACCCAATTAATCATCATGCCCCACGAGCTGCTCAACTCAACGTGCACGTTTGACGTGATCTCTCAGGGGGAGGGGATGCAGACAGTATGTATATGAGTGTGAGTGTGTGTGTGTGTGTGTGTGTGTGTGTGTGTATGTGTGTGTGTGTGTGTGTGTGTGTGTGGGTGTGTGTGTGTGTGTGTGTGTCTGTGTGTATGTGTGTCTGTGTGTGTAGGTGTGTGTGTGTGTGTGTGTCTAGGTGTGCGTATAGCTCAGGACGAGTGCATGTAAGTGAGCGAGCGCTGCTGACCAAACAAAGCCAGCAAGCCTACCCACGTTCCTCTGCTCTTTGGAGCAGAAAATTGCCAGCAGATTTCGAGACTTCACATGTGGCTTCAATCGAGGAAAATAAAGGCAAAAATGTGAGGCAGGGAACACTGAGGGTACACTTAGCCCAGGGCCCTTACGAGCTATGACAGGAGTGTGAAATAAACTGCGTATATGGTTTTCCTGAAAGGAGTTTCCGAGAGTAAGGCCCCACCTGGGATCCATTATCTCAGAGTTAGGGTTAGGGTCAGAACAGAGCCTCTCAGTTGTCTGCGTGCACCACTGAAATAGTTCTCCCTCAACCAAGTGGAACCGACAGAAGATGGGATAGGGGTAGAGTTATCATTTCCTGACGGCTCAAGTTGTCACATCACGTAGGTTTCGCTTTTGATGTCTTTTTTAATCTCTCATAAGAGTTTTTCTTTTATTGATGTATTTTATTCGTTTTTGTTTGTTCCCTTTCTTTCGTTTAATGTTTTATTGTAAGTCGGGTCAAAGTGTTAAGTGCAAAGTCAAAGTTCACATAAACAGTATAGCTTGGTTTATAGTTCATAGTTACAGAAGTTCTGTTTTATGTGACAAAGGTCAAAGTTCGCGTGCAGACAGCAACAACCAGAAGAGTAAAAAAACTCCCATCAGCAATAACAACAACAAACAAACTAAACCTCGGACCATTCACGCCTCCCATATCTGGCTTAGAACAACAGAACAGTCCAGAACAGGGAGAAAGACAAGACACACACTGGACCAGCCAGACAGAACCACCAGGAGAGGAGGAGAGGAGGAGAGGAGGAGAGGAGGAGATGGGGGAGAAGGTGGAAGTGGGAGAGAGGAGAGGGGAAATGGTGAAAGCAGGAGAGGAGGAGAGGGGGTGAGAGTAGGAGAGGAGAGGCTGAGAGGAGAGGGGGACAGACAGGATGAGAGGGGGGGAGAGCAGGAGAGATGGTGAAAGAGGAGGAGGGAGGAGGGAAGGTAGAGAGAGAAAAGACATAGAGAGGGAGAGCGAAGAAGAGAAAGCAAGAGAGCGGGAGAGGAGAAGGGGAACAAGTCTGCACATGTAGGAACATTTCCGCAGGAGCTTAGCAGAAGCTGCAACCCAATACTTTAATCAGAGGCTGCAGAGCAGAACGTGGCGGAGGGCCACAGGTCCAGGCTAGTATTAGAGGCTAGCTTTCCCTGGGCCTGAGACCGAACACTATCTACACTATCTACTGTGATCTACTGTGAGAAGTTACTGTTTCTCCTCTCTGCCAGGCCGGGTCCGGTGATTAATAAGTAACTCATACCCTCTCAAAGGTGAGCTCTGTAGGAGGAATTGTGCACATAGCTCTAGAATGTTCTGTGCCTTTCCTACACCATGCACCTGTGGAGGAGCCAGAGGAGGATGGGTTCCCCCCCTGGAGTCTGGTTCCTCTCAAGGTTTCCTCTCCCGGGGGGGGGGTTCATTGCCAATCATATCACGGCAGATCATATTGTTTTTTGTATTCTAGTCATCATTTATAAGTGTTTAGTATTGTTTTGTTGTGGAGCACTTGACATTTTGAGAGAGAGAGAGAGCGAGAGAGAGAGAGACAGAGAGAGCGAGAGAGAGAGAGACAGAGAGAGAGAGACAGAGAGAGAGAGAGAGAGAGACAGAGACAGAGACAGAGAGAGAGAGAGAGACAGAGAGAGAGAGAGAGAGACAGAGACAGAGACAGAGAGAGAGACAGAGACAGAGACAGAGACAGAGACAGAGACAGAGACAGAGACAGAGACAGAGACAGAGACAGAGACAGAGACAGAGACAGAGAGAGAGAGAGAGAATATAATCAATAGTGGCTGACAACAACCATTCCTTAACTTCTATTTCTCTAATCTCTAATCTCTAATCTCTCTGGAAGTCACAGGTACTCAGTTTGACCTTTGAGACGTTTGCGCTAGGTAACACGGACCCTGGTTTGCTCCATGGGTTCCATTGTGCCAGGCAGAAAAAAATCGAGGACAAGTTCATTGTAATACCTGACATGGGAAGAGGAATGGTAATCTCAAACAGGATACCATCGCTCATTCTCTGAGAGCATTCTGTGGTCGATACGTCTGGCCTGGTAACACAGTTCATCCAATTCATCATCGCACATGTCAACAGAGACACTGTCAGGTTATTTACCTTACTTGGACTGGTAACAACAGCATAAAGGATTGCTGTGCTTCATTTTGAATTACATACAAACCGCTGTGCTGTAGCAACAGTCTGTGGGGAGTCTGGGGTTGATCAGACATGAATCAAATCTCCCAGTAGTTCATCCATCCAACATGTCCGTCGTTCGAATCTCGTAACCTGGGGCCTCGTTTATAGAAAGTACTTTGGATCGAATTTGGTCTTACCAAACGTCAAAGTAGTGATTTATTAAATGTATACGTGAGTTTTGACCGTGGAAACGATCGTAGTTCTACGTCAGGTAATTGACTTGACGTACGCACATTACCTACTGGTTATGCAGAGTTATTACAGGCATGTGAGCCGCACTGCCTACTGTAATTCATGCGAAGTGAAAGTGGCTCGTAATAAAATTAACGATGTTGTTATCAGCCGAGAAAATGAGTTTAATTCAAGATTTATGTTGTCTATGGTTGTATTCCAGTCTTCCTTTAGGCCGATATCCCTATTCCCTATATCCCTATAGTGCGCTCCACAACTAGCCCACAACTAGTCCCAACTAAATACTAACACCACATCCGCTTCATCATAATACCCAGGACCTTAAGTGCAATATGACTTTGGCTACCAATGTACCAATGTGCAATATCTTCCACTGATGTGCAATATTCATCTGTGATGCTCTGATGTTCTTAAAAGCTGCTTTTTATATTTCCTTAACTTATTCGTATTGTGAAATATTTAGCAATGACAATAACGTTTTCTGATTCTGACATTCACACACACACACACACACACACACACACACACACTACACACACACACACACACAAGCACGCAGCACGTAGCATGTAATGCCAAGATGAAACACTATGTATAAACAGCATTTCTCATGAAAGTGAGAGTGGAGTTTATATAAACACGTCACCTCTCAGTTTAACGTCTGCTTGTCAAGAGCTCAAAAGTTCGACTTCACGGGTGCTTTGTTTAATGTTTAACGTACAGTTAATGCAAACTACATCATCCTGTTTTAGTTTCGGTTTTCTTTCCAGGTTTGGTTTTCTTTCCCCCTAACTATTAGGTCTGTCTAGGTTTAGAAGAAGGTGATAGAAGAAGAGAGACTGCCAAATGGCCCCCCCGGGCCTGAGATTACTCTTCCTGCTACGACTGGTGGACTGATGATTCACTTGGTTTCGTCAAACGTATTGATTGTAAGTCGCTTTGGCGTTTAAGGCGTCTGCTAAATGCCAAAAATGTAAATGTAAAAATGTTGTTGCTGTACAACTATGTAGAAAATGCCAATAAAATATCATTGTAAAGTCATTGCCTCTGCCTCTACATCCATCATCAGCTCATCCCCCAGGGATGGCGAACCGCACGTTCCTGATTCCCAGCGTCAGTCCGCCTTCCCACCCGTTCTACAAAATACTTAACAGAGTAAATGTCCTCCATAAAGAAAGGCCAGGTTCAAGCCATTGTTTCTCCAGGCTTACGAGCGCTGTGTGCAATAGCCTGGGGACGCGTTACAGAAACGGAGACCTTTGTCAAGACACGCCACGTTGGGATTATTCCAGTAAGGGAGAGTTGAGTGTGTTGAAATCTTGTGTTTTCTTACTTTTTATCAAATATATATTTCACGTGGCAGATCCACTCCTGTGTGAATCATGTCTGATCATGTCCGCTGATCATACATGATCGTTTAAAAACACAGACAAATAAAAAAGGGTTAGGTGCTACTTTTTCTGCCATCTTAGTGGCGTCTTTGTAGAGTTAGAGTACATAACTCAAGTGAGGATTCAGACCCTCAGATATATGGCCCATTCAAACACATATGAAACACAGAGAGAAACTGTCATATGAAACACATAGAGAAACTGTCATATGAAACACATAGAGAAACTGTCATATGAAACACACAGAGAAACGGTCATATGAAACACACAGAGAAACGGTCGCTAAGGACGGAATCAGAACTCGAGATCTGGGCACTTAAATCATCACGCCAATGTCCCATTGATGCCAATGCAAGATGCCTTACTTGGAAGTTCAGTTACACACGGATCTTGAGTTACCGCTAGTGACAGGCCATCAGATGTGTTTCAATAGGCTCAATCATACAGTTCTCCTCCGGTTCTGAGTCTGGGCTCCTAAATATAGATTCTCAGTTGGTCTCCAGTCAAAGTTCCTGTGTGTGTGTGTGTGTCCCTGTGTGTGTGTGTGTTCCTGTGTGTGTGTGTGTGTGTGTTCCTGTGTGTGTGTGACGTGGGTGTAACCAATTACAGACGGTAAACGCAGTCCTCAAGTTGAAATACTTTTCGGTGGTTTCGTTGTTTAAACAACAGAGTGTTTTGGAGGGCCGTCACGTGTGTCGGCCACACAGAGGACACACAGAGGACACGGAGGGTTTCCAGCAAAGGAACCAATACTGCTTACAGCAGCGTGAGGCTTGTTCCATGTGCTACCTTGGTTCCTGGGCTCCTGGGTTTCTGATTTTCTGGGTTTCTGGGTTTCTGGGTCTGACTGTAACTCAACTCTTGGCCATCGGTACCAGCTCTGGGCTCTGGGCTTGGTAGCACATTGTTGGCAGAGGAACCGCTGTTTTCAACACTGCACAACTACACCCTGCTGCCAGCTGGACCAGACCTAGATCACTGTATTAACCTACTCCCCCCCCCCCCCCCCCCACCCTACCTCTACCTCTCTGTTTCTGTCTCTCTCTCTCTCTCTCTCTCTCTACCTCTCTGTTTCTGTCTCTCTCTCTCTCTCTCTCTACCTCTCTGTTTCTGTCTCTACATTGTCTTGCTCTGTCTCCCTCTCCCCTTTACATGCTCTCTATCTCTATCTCCCTCTCTCCCTCCCCGTCTCCCTTGTTTTCGACACACTCGTTCTCTCTTTCTACACTCTCTCTACCTCTTTCTCCAGCTCTCTCTGTCTTACTGCCTTCTCTTTCGTTCCCCTCTCTCTCTCCGTCTCGTTATCTTTCCACTCGTTCTTTTCTCTCTCACTCGCTCTCTCGACCTTGCTCTCGCTCAATATGGTTATATGTTGACAGGTCGGACAGCGAGACCCCCGCAAGCATGATTCAAGAGAGAGTCTAATTATTTTTCCATTTCTTTCCATTCTTCCTCCTTTCCCACCTGTTTTACACACAAAGGGAAAGTCTACAGGCCAAGTAGAGTAAACCACCACCAAGACCAACTGGCCCGGGGGTGGAGAGAGAGAGAAGGAGGGAGGGATGGATGGATGAAGCGAGAGGGTCGAGGGAGGTGAGGGGAGGCGGATGCCAGATGCCAGACACACAAGCCGTCTGTGTGTTTGTGTATTGGCTTGAAATCGCTAACAACGGAGATGTCTGTGACCCCCCCCCACCCCTCCGTGTCTGTGGTTGTCTGATCTGTCTGAATAAGGTACACTGTGTTGGTCAGGGCGCCCGCTCTTCCATATAATCTCTTTGATGCTTTCAACATTAAACAACACATCTACAGTAAACTGTCGGAGGAGCCCACAATGTTTCCACAGTTCTCTTCTGCTCTCTCCTCTTCCCCCCTTCCTTCTCCCTCCCTCCCTCCCTCCCTCCCTCCCTCTGTCCCTCCCTCCCTCCCTCCCTCCATCCCTCCCTCCGTCCATCCCTCCCTGCCCCAGGACGAGAAGCCTCCCAAATTAACGAGTCATTTTTAGAACTGGAGATGGATGGTAGAGAGGTGAAAGAGGAGAGCGAGGAGGGAGGAGGAGGGAGGAGGAGGGGGGAGGAGGAGGAGGAGGAGGGAGGGGGGAGGAGGAGGAGGGAGGGGGGAGGAGGAGGAGGAGAGGGGGGAGGAGGGGGGAGGAGGATGGAGGGGGGAGGAGGAGGGGAGGAGGAGGGGGAGGAGGAGGAGGAGGAGGAGGAGGGAGAGGGAGGAGGATGGAGGGGGGAGGAGGAGGAGGAGGAGGGAGGAGGAGGAGGGGGGAGGAGGAGGAGGAGGGGGGAGGAGGGAGGGGGGGAGGGAGGGGAGAGGAGAAGGAGGAGGGAGGAGGGAGGAGGAGGGAGAAGGAGGAGGGAGGAGGGAGGAGGGAGGAGGGGGGGAGGAGGGAGGAGGAGGAGGGGGGAGGAGGGAGGAGGAGGGGAGGGAGGAGGAGGAGGAGGAGGGGAGGACAAAACGGGCCATTGAGACGGGGAAGAGGAGGGAAGATTTGGGGGATTTTTGGAAAATACTTGATGACGGCAGCAGGCCCAGGGGTGGATGACGCCCGACCAGGGAGAGGATGAACGAGGAGGATTATGTTTGTGGTCTAGCAACTCTCCTTGTCTCTGATATGATAGATCTCTCGTTGTTTTTTTGTATCTTTTGATATGAATAGATGAAGTCAGCATGTCTGTATTTGGCCACAGGTGTTGCCATAGAGATGACCACAAAGGAAGTCAAGCGTCAGTCAGTCAGTCCTCCGTCAGGGTGGAATCTGTGCATCCATTTTAAGAGTGACAGAAATTCCAGAGTTACACGTGTGGATCTTGAGTTCGGACTGACTGGGCAGGAAAAGAGGCTGTGACCCCCTGCGGTTCTCCAGGACCACACCGGACAAACCGAAAGAAAAGGACGTTTTTAAACGAGCTCAGGTTTAGGTTGAATACTTAACCTTAGACACACATGCCGTCATAAACCCTCCTGCCCTCTGTCTCTCCTCCCCCTGCCTCACCCCTCCTCCCTTCTTCCTCTCCAGCCTCCCTTTCTCTCTCTCCCTCTCAGTATCTGTCTCTACCTCTCTTTCTCTCTCTCCCTCTCAGTATCTGTCTCTACCTCTCTTTCTCTCTCTCCCTCTCAGTATCTGTCTCTACCTCTCTTTCTCTGTGTGTGTGTGTGTCTCTCTCTCTCTCTCTACCCCTGTCTCTATCCAACCCCCCTCTCTCTCCAGCATTCTCCCTTCCTCTCTCTCCTTCCTGGCTGTCTGTCTCTCTCCTGGCCCAGGATCAAAGGCCTCTGCAGGATCATGGCAGGAACACTGCAACAACACCTTCACATCTCTCTTCTCTCCTCCATCTACGTACTCTTTCTTTCCGTCTCTTCATCTCTCTCTCTCTCTCTCTCTTCTGATTCCTTCCTCTCCTTCTGTTCCTCTCCCTCTCTTCCCCTTTAACAATCTCTCCTCTTCTCTCGCTCTCTCTTCCTTTCATTCTCTCTCTTCCTCTCCTCTTTTGTGCCGCCATCAGGAACTCTAAAGACGTCACATGACACATTCTGCTCCGTCTGTTGTTTGTAATAATAACCACCAGGTGTGTCGGTCGCTCTTAAGAACAGTCAGTCGCTCTAGCCACATCCCCATTCTCTCTCTTTCCATTTTCTCTCTTACTGTTTCCTTCCTTTCTTTCTTTCTTTCTTTCTGCCTCTCTCTGTGACTGTATCTGGCTCTTCTGTCTCTCTCTCCCCTATCACTGTCTCTCTCTCTCCCTCTATCACTGTCTCTCTCTCTCCCTCTATCACTGTCTCTCTCTCTCCCTCTATCACTGTCTCTCTCTCTCCCTCTATCACTGTCTCCTCTCTCTCCCTCTATCACTGTCTCTCTCTCTCCCTCTATCACTGTCTCTCTCTCCCTCTATCACTGTCTCTCTCTCCCTCTATCTCTGTCTCTCTCTCCCTCTATCACTGTCTCTCTCCCCCTCTATCACTCTCTCTCTCTCCCTCTATCACTGTCTCTCTCTCCCTCTATCTCTGTCTCTCTCTCCTCTATCACTGTCTCTCTCTCCCTCTATCACTGTCTCTCTCTCCCTCTATCTCTGTCTCCTCTCTCCCTCTGTCTCTCTCTCTCCCTCTATCACTGTCTCTCTCTCCCTCTATCTCTGCCTCTCATCTCCTCTGTCTCTGTCTCTCCCTCCCTCTACCACCGGGTACAAGGAAAGATCTATGTCGTTGTTGTTGTTGTTGTCATCCTAGCGAAGGTCCAATGGGAACGTTCGGCGGGAGCCATGTTGATTGTGTCCATGTTTGTGTTCT
>NC_137682.1:744700-747200 GCF_963989245.1 Nansenia antarctica | reverse complement strand
TCTCTTTCTCTCTCTCTGTCTCTCTCTCTCTCTGTCTCTCTCTGTCTCTCTCTCTCTCTCTGTCTCTCTCTCTCTCTCTGTCTCTCTCTCTCTCTCTCTGTCTCTCTCTCTCTCTCTCTTTCTCTCTCTCTGTCTCTCTCTCTCTCTGTCTCTGTCTCTGTCTCTCTCTCTCTCTCTCTGTCTCTCTCTCTCTCTCTCTGTCTCTCTCTCTCTCTCTCTGTCTCTCTCTGTCTCTCTCTCTCTCTCTCTCTCTGTCTCTCTCTCTCTCTGTCTCTCTCTGTCTCTCTCTGTCTCTCTCTCTCTCTGTCTCTCTCTGTCTCTCTCTGTCTCTGTCTCTCTCTCTCTCTCTCTCTCTCTCTCTCTCTCTCTCTCTCTCTCTCTTGCTGTGAGAACGCTGGGCTGGTCAGAGCAGAGACTTGGCATAGAGGACATCCATCCCACAATAAAAAAAATAAAATAATGTACCAGTATGCATCCTTTTTAAAAAAAAAATATTAGCACACAGATTGAGGAGATGAGAAGAGATGAGGACACATTCGGATTTTGGAAACCCCCCCCGCCCCCATGTCTGGTTGAAAACCGCTGATGAGGCATTGTGTCTCTAACAGAAGCGGGGGGTGTTGGAGCTCTTCACACATGACCGTGCACTAAATGAAACCCCACAAGAGGAGTGGAAGTAGGATAAACCCCTTTTGGTCCTTTAGCAAAACATACTCCCTGTTTTGTGTGATAGATTTACGGCTATTCGGAGTCGTGGCGCTGACAGGGCTAGCTGGGAGCGGTTTGATTTAGGGAGCCAGGGAGTCCCGGTCCCGTCCCTGCTGAGGAGATCGTCACTCCCTGCTGAGGAGATCGTCACTCCGATTGTTCTTCCTCACTTTCAGTTCTGTTTGGTTCCTTCGTTTTTATCTTGTTGTGTTTTATCTGTCTTCAGTATTTAAAAAAAACGGTTACATTTGTGGTGACAAATCAAGTAAAAGACAACTGAAAGTTGGCTAAGAAATATGAATCAAGTGTGCGCCGACTCGGGTTCTATATATATAATGTTTTTGTACTTAAACTGATTTACGGTATCCTCTCTTTCAGAGACATATCTCATCTTTTGTTTTATATAAGAACAGCTGCACAGGGTAGGCCTATTACATACAACACAATACACACACGCATGCACCATTTTCAGTTGATCACATCCAGATCCACTGTACCCTAATAAACAGATGCCGCCTTTTCTCCTTCTAGTCTATGAATGAATCCTGCTTCAGCAGCATCTGATCCTATGCGTCTCCACACACACACACACACACACACACACACACACACACACACAGACACACACACAACCTCTATATCCTCATCTTCCTCATCTCTTCATCATGCTTATCCCGAGTAGCAGACAGCTTCAGACCAGCTTCATTATTCTGGTGTTACTGGAGCTGCAGAGCTCTCTATCTCTCTCCTTATTGAGGAATTCCAATAAATGTTCAACACATAATAATCTAGGCTGTGTGGTGTGTTTGTACTAGGGATACGCATGATGAAGAGATGAGGATATAGAGGTTGTGTGTGTGTCTGTGTGTGTCTGTGTGTATCTGTGTGTGTCTGTGTATGTGTGTGTGTGTCTGTATCTGTGTGTGTCTGTGTGTGTGTGTGTGTGTGTCTGTGTGTGTCTGTGTGTGTGTCTGTGTGTGTCTGTGTGTGTCCTCCCCCCCCCTACCCTCCTCAGAGTAGACCCCTCTATCCTGGGATCTGTCATTACTTCTCTCCTGACCTGCTGGCTTGGTTGCGGAGGCCAGGCGTTACCGTCCGCCAGGCTGACAAAGCTCCTCTGATTCTGGGGAATCTCTCCCTCTCTCTCTCTCTCTCTCACTCTCTCTCCCTCTCTCTCTCTCTCTCTCCCTCCCTCTCTCTCTCTCCCTCACTCTCTCCCCCTCTCTCTCTCTCTCTCCCTCTCTCTCCCCCTCTCTCTCTCTCTCTCTCTCTCTCCTCTCTCTCTCTCTACCTCTCTCTCCCTCTCTCTCCCCCTCTCTCCCCCTCTCTCCTCCCTCACTCTCTCGCTCACTCTCTCCCCCTCTCCCTCTCTCTCTCCCCCCCCTCTCTCTACCTCTCTCTCCCTTCCTCCCTCGCAGGCCTCGCAGGATGTAGGGAACAATGCTCCAGTGTTCCCATCCTCCTCCCCTCCTCCTCCGGCCCTCCCAGAGCCCAGAGCAGCCAGGAACGCTGCGGAGCGCGGCGCAGAGAGCCGGCGCTGCCCAGGGTTTTCCCAACGCTCCCCACTCTCTCATTTTAGGGGATTAGGGAAGAGAACCCAGGCATGTGTAACTCAAATCCCAGCCAGGGGATGGTGTGCGTGTGTGCGTGTGTGTGCGTGTGTGTGGGTGGGTGGGTGTGTGTGTGTGTGTGTGGGTTTTGTGTGTGCGTGTGTGTGTGGGTGGGTGGGTGGGTGGGTGGGGTGTGTGTGTAAGTACTGTTTGTTGGAGCGTGTGTGTGCGTGTGTGTGCGT
>NC_137682.1:731373-738873 GCF_963989245.1 Nansenia antarctica | reverse complement strand
AAGACACACACTGGACCAGCCAGACAGAACCACCAGGAGAGGAGGAGAGAAGGAGAGGAGGAGGAGATGGGGGAGAAGGTGGAAGTGGGAGAGGAGAGGGGGGAAATGGTGAAAGCAGGAGAGGAGAGGGGGAGAGCAGGAGAGAGGATGAGGAGGAGGAGAGAGGGAAGGTAGAGAGAGAAAAGACATAGAGAGGGAGAGCGAAGAAGAGAAAGCAAGAGAGCGGGAGAGGAGAAGGGGAACAAGTCTGCACATGTAGGAACATTTCCGCAGGAGCTTAGCAGAAGCTGCAACCCAATACTTTAATCAGAGGCTGCAGAGCAGAACGTGGCGGAGGGCCACAGGTCCAGGCTAGTATTAGAGGCTAGCTTTCCCTGGGCCTGAGACCGAACACTATCTACACTATCTACTGTGATCTACTGTGAGAAGTTACTGTTTCTCCTCTCTGCCAGGCCGGGTCCGGTGATTAATAAGTAACTCATACCCTCTCAAAGGTGAGCTCTGTAGGAGGAATTGTGCACATAGCTCTAGAATGTTCTGTGCCTTTCCTACACCATGCACCTGTGGAGGAGCCAGAGGAGGATGGGTTCCCCCCCTGGAGTCTGGTTCCTCTCAAGGTTTCCTCTCCCGGGGGAGGGTTTCATTGCCAATCATATCACGGCAGATCATATTGTTTTTTGTATTATAGTCATCATTTATAAGTGTTTAGTATTGTTTTGTTGTGGAGCACTTTGTGAAATGTTGAGAGAGAGAGAGAGAGAGAGAGAGAGAGCGAGAGAGAGAGACAGAGAGAGAGAGAGAGCGAGAGAGAGAGACAGAGAGAGAGAGCGAGAGAGAGAGACAGAGAGAGAGAGAGAGAGAGAGAGAGAGAGAGAGAGAGACAGAGAGAGAGAGAGAGAGAGAGAGAGAGACAGAGAGAGAGAGAGAGAGAGAGAGAGAAAGAAAATAATCAATAGTGGCTGATAACAACCATTCCTTAACTTCTATTTCTCTAATCTCTAAGCTCTCTGGAAGTCACAGGTACTCAGTTTGACCTTTGAGATGTTTGCGCTAGGTAACACAGACCCTGGTTTGGTCCATGGCTTCCATTGTGCCAGGCAGAAAAAATCGAGGACAAGTTCATTGTTCAATACCTGACATGGGAAGAGGAATGGTAATCTCAAACAGGATACCATCGCTCATTCTCTGAGACCATTCTGTGGTCGATACGTCTGGCCTGGTAACACAGTTCATCCAATTCATCATCGCACACGTCAGCAGAGGCACTGTCAGGTTATTTACCTTACTTGGACTGGTAACAACAGTATAACGGATTGCTGTGCTTCATTTTGAATTACATACAAACCGCTGTGCTGTAGCAACAGTCTGTGGGGAGTCTGGGGTTGATCAGACATGAATCAAATCTCCCAGTAGTTCATCCATCCAACATGTCCGTCGTTCGAATCTCGTAACCTGGGGCCTCGTTTATAGAAAGTACTTTGGATCGAATTTGGTCTTACCAAACGTCAAAGTAGTGATTTATAACGTTTCTACGTGAGTTTTGACCGTGGAAACGATCGTAGTTCTGCGTCAGGTAATTGACTTGACGTACGCACATTACCTACTGGTTATGCAGAGTTATTACAGGCATGTGAGCCGCACTGCCTACTGTAATCCATGCGAAGTGAAAGTGGCTCGTAATAAAATTAACGATGTTGTTATCAGCTGAGAAAATGAGTTTAATTCAACTGATGTTTATTTCAGTCTTCCTTTAGGCCGATATCCTGATATCCCTATAGTCTATATCCCTATAGTGCGATACAGGGCCTTCAAAGCCCGCACCTCCAGGATGCAGAGAAGCTTCTTCCCTAGAGCTCTAGGTCACCCAACTAAATACTAACTATCATCACCCAACTAAATACTAACTATCACCACCACATCCGCTTCATCATAATACCCAGGACCTTAAGTGCAATATGACTTTGGCTACCAATGTACCAATGTGCAATATGTTCCACTGATTGCAATATTCCACTGATTGCAATATTCGTCTGTGATGCTCTGATGTTCTTGAAATGCTGCTTTTTATACTTCCTTAACTTGTTACACACACACACTTCCTTAACTTATTCCTATTGTGAAATATTTAGCAATGACAATAAAGTTTTCTGATTCTGATTGATTCTGACATTCACACACACACACACACACACATTTGAATACTTTATTTGGTTCCACAAATTATATTACCGGTACACAAACAGGGAATCAAATATTTCGGGGCTAAGCAGCACTGAACACTTAAGGGTACACATAACACCTCCTTCTCCACACGGCCAAGCTGCCAATAATAGCTGAGACAGAGCAAAATTTGGCAACCTGTTTGGCCTTTCTTTTAGACATTGCAGCAATTCTCAGACCCCTCATGGTGCATTTACACACACACACACACACACACACACACACACACACACACACACACACAAGCACGCAGCACGTAGCATGTAATGCCAAGATGAAACACTATGTATAAACAGCATTTCTCATGAAAGTGAGAGTGGAGTTTATATAAACACGTCACCTCTCAGTTTAAGGTCTGCTTGTCAAGAGCTCCAAAGTTCGACTTCACGGGTGCTTTGTTTAATGTTTAACGTACAGTTAATGCAAACTACATCATCCTGTTTTAGTTTCGGTTTTCTTTCCAGGTTTGGTTTTCTTTCCCCCTAACTATTAGGTCTGTCTAGGTTTAGAAGAAGGTGATAGAAGAAGAGAGACTGCCAAATGACCCCCCGGGCCTGAGCTGGATTACTCTTCCTGCTACGACTGGTGGACTGATGATTCACTTGGTTTCGTCAAACGTATTGATTGTAAGTCGCTTTGGTGTTTAAGGCGTCTGCTAAAAGCCAAAAATGTAAATGTAAAAATGTTGTTGCTGTACAACTATGTAGAAAATGCCAATAAAATATCATTGTTAAGTCATTGCCTCTGCCTCTACATCCATCATCAGCTCATCCCCCAGGGATGGCAGACCGCACGTTCCTGATTCCCAGCTTCACTACGCCTTCCCACCCGTTCTACAAAACACTTAACAGAGTAAATGTCCTCCATAAAGAAAGGCCAGGTTCAAGCCATTGTTTCTCCAGGCTTACGAGCGCTGTGTGCAATAGCCTGGGGACGCGTTACAGAAACGGAGACCTTTGTCAAGACACGCCACGTTGGGATTATTCCAGTAAGGGAGAGTTGAGTGTGTTGAAATCTTGTGTTTTCTTACTTTTTATCAAATATATATTTCACGTGGCAGATCCACTCCTGTGTGAATCATGTCTGATCATGTCCGCTGATCATACATGATCGTTTAAAAACACAGACAAATAAAAAAGGGTTAGGTGCTACTTTTTCTGCCATCTTTCATATGAAACACATAGAGAAACTGTCATATGAAACACATAGAGAAACTGTCATATGAAACACAGAGAGAAACTGTCATATGAAACACATAGAGAAACTGTCGCTAAGGACGGAATCAGAACTCGAGATCTGGGAACTTAAATCATCACGCCAATGTCCCATTGATGCCAATGCAAGATGCCTTACTTGGAAGTTCAGTTACACACGGATCTTGAGTTACCGCTAGTGACAGGCCATCAAATGTGTTTCAATAGGCTCAATCATACAGTTCTCCTCCGGTTCTGAGTCTGTGGTCCTAAATATAGATTCTCTGTTGGTCTCCAGTCAAAGTTCCTGTGTGTGTGTGTGTTCCTGGGTGTGTGTGTGTGTGTGTGTGTGTTCCTGTGTGTGTGTGACGTGGGTGTAACCAATTAGAGACGGTAAACGCAGTCCTCAAGTTGAAATACTTTTTGGTGGTTTCGTTGTTTAAACAACAGAGTGTTTTGGAGGGCCATCACGTGTGTCGGCCACACAGAGGACATACAGAGGACACGGAGGGTTTCCAGCAAAGGAACCAATACTGCTTACAGCAGCGTGAGGCTTGTTCCATGTGCTGCCTTGGTTCCTGGGCTCCTGGGTTTCTGGGTTTCTGGGTTTCTGGGTCTGACTGTAACTCAACTCTTGGCCATCAGTACCAGCTCTGGGCTCTGGGCTTGGTAGCACATTGTTGGCAGAGGAACCGCTGTTTTCAACACTGCACAACTACACCCTGCTGCCAGCTGGACCAGACCTAGATCACTGTATTAACCTACGCCCCCCCCCCCCACCCTACCTCTCTCTCTCTGTCTCTCTCTCTCTCTCTGTTTCTGTCTCTACATTGTCTTGCTCTGTCTCCCTCTCTTTACATGCTCGCTATCTCTATCTCCCTCTCTCCCTCCCCGTCTCCCTTGTTTTCGACACACTCGTTCTCTCTTTCTACACTCTCTCTACCTCTCTCTCTACCTCTTTCTCCGGCTCTCTCTGTCTTACTGCCTTCTCTTTCGTTCCCCTCTCTCTCTCCGTCTCGTTATCTTTCCACTCGTTCTTTTCTCTCTCACTCGCTCTCTCGACCTTGCTCTCGCTCAATATGGTTATATGTTGACAGGTCGGACAGCGAGACCCCCGCGAGCATGATTCAAGAGAGAGTGTAATTATTTTTCCATTTCTTTCCATTCTTTCCTCCTTTCCCACCTGTTTTACACACAAAGGGAAGACTACAGGCCAAGTAGAGTAAACCACCACCAAGACCAACTGGCCCGGGGGTGGAGAGAGAGAGAGAAGGAGGGATGGATGGATGAAGCGAGAGGGTCGGAGGAGGTGAGGGGAGGCGGATGCCAGAGGCCAGACACACAAGCCGTCTGTGTGTTTGTGTATTGGCTTGACATCGCTAACAACGGAGATGTCTGTGACCCCCCCCCCACCCCTCCGTGTCTGTGGTTGTCTGATCTGTCTGAATAAGGTACACTGTGTTGGTCAGGGCGCCCGCTCTTCCATATAATCTCTTTGATGCTTTCAACATTAAACAACACATCTACAGTAAACTGTCGGAGGAGCCCACAATGTTTCCACAGTTCCTCTTCTGCTCCCTCCCTCCCTCCCTCCCTCCCTCCCTCCCTCCCTCCGTCCCTCCCTCCCTCCCTCCCTCCCTCCATCCCTCCCTCCGTCCATCCCTCCCTGCCCCAGGACGAGAAGCCTCCCAAATTAAACGAGTCATTTTTAGAACTGGAGATGGATGGTAGAGAGGTGAAAGAGGAGAGCGAGGAGGGAGGAGGAGGAGGAGGGGGGAGGAGGGAGGGAGGAGGGGAGGAGGAGGATGGAGGGGGGAGGAGGAGGAGGGAGGAGGAGGAGGGAGGAGGAGGAGGATGGAGGAGGGGGGAGGAGGAGGGAGGAGGGAGGAGGGAGGAGGAGGAGGGGGGAGGATGGAGGGGAGGGGGGGAGGAAGGAGGGGGAGGAGGAGGAGGGGGGAGGAGGAGGAAGGGAGGAGAGGAGGGGGAGGGAGGAGGGGAGGAGGGAGGAGGAGGAGGGGAGGAGGGAGGAGGGGAGGGGGAAGGGGAAGGAAGGGGAGGAGGGGGGGGGAGGAGGGGAGGAGGAGGAGGAGGAGGGGGGAGGAGGGGGAGGAGGGAGGGGGAGAGGGAGGGAGGAGGGGGGAGGGGGGAGGGAGGGAGGAGGGAGGAGGAGGAGGGGAGGGAGGAGGAGGGGGAGGACAAACCGGGCCATTGAGACGGGGAAGAGGAGGGAGATTTGGGGGATTTTTGGAAAAGGACTTGATGACGGCAGCAGGCCCAGGGGTGGATGACGCCCGACCAGGAGAGGATGAACGAGGAGGATTATGTTGTGGTCTAGCAACTCCTCCTTGTCTCTGATATGAATAGATCTCTCGTTTGTTTTTTTGTATCTTTTTTATATGAATAGATGAAGTCAGCATGTCTGTATTTGGCCACAGGTGATCTGCCATAGAGATGACCACAAAGGAAGTCAAGCGTCAGTCAGTCAGGTCCTCCGTCAGGGTGGAATCTGTGGATCCGTTTAAGAGTGCCAGAAATTCCCGAGTTACACGTGTGGATCTTGAGTTCGGACTGACTGGGCTGGAGAAGAGCTGTGACCCCCTGCGGCTCTCCAGGACCACACCGGACAAACCGAAAGAAAAGGACGTTTTTAAACGAGCTCAGGTTTAGGTTGAATACTTAACCTTAGACACACATGCCGTCATAAACCCTCCTGCCCTCTGTCTCTCCTCCCCCTGCCTCACCCCTCCTCCCTTCTTCCTCTCCAGCCTCCCTTTCTCTCTCTCCCTCTCAGTATCTGTCTCTACCTCTCTTTCTCTCTCTCCCTCTCAGTATCTGTCTCTACCTCTCTTTCTCTCTCTCCCTCTCAGTATCTGTCTCTACCTCTCTTTCTCTGTGTGTGTGTGTGTCTCTCTCTCTCTCTCTACCCCTGTCTCTATCCAACCCCCCTCTCTCTCCAGCATTCTCCCTTCCTCTCTCTCCTTCCTGGCTGTCTGTCTCTCTCCTGGCCCAGGATCAAAGGCCTCTGCAGGATCATGGCAGGAACACTGCAACAACACCTTCACATCTCTCTTCCTCTCCTCCATCTACGTACTCTTTCTTTCCGTCTCTTCATCTCTCTCTCTCTCTCTTCTGATTCCTTCCTCTCCTTCTGTTCCTCTCCTCTCTTCCCCTTTAACAATCTCTTCCTCTTCTCTCGCTCTCTCTTCCTTTCATTCTCTCTCTTCCTCTCCTCTTTTGTGCCGCCATCAGGAACTCTAAAGACGTCACATGACACATTCTGCTCCGTCTGTTGTTTGTAATAATAACCACCAGGTGTGTCGGTCGCTCTTAAGAACAGTCAGTCGCTCTAGCCACATCCCCATTCTCTCTCTTTCCATTTCTCTCTTACTGTTTCCTTCCTTTCTTTCTTTCTTTCTTTCTTTCTTTCTGCCTTCTTCTCTGTGACTGTATCTGGCTCTTCTGTCTCTCTCTCCCTCTATCACTGTCTCTCTCTCTCCCTCTATCACTGTCTCTCTCTCTCCCTCTATCACTGTCTCTCTCTCTCCCTCTATCACTGTCTCTCTCTCTCCCTCTATCACTGTCTCTCTCTCTCCCTCTATCACTGTCTCTCTCTCCCTCTATCACTGTCTCTCTCTCCCTCTATCTCTGTCTCTCTCTCCCTCTATCACTGTCTCTCTCCCCCTCTATCACTCTCTCTCTCTCCCTCTATCACTGTCTCTCTCTCCCTCTATCTCTGTCTCTCTCTCTCCCTCTATCACTGTCTCTCTCTCCCTCTATCACTGTCTCTCTCTCCCTCTATCTCTGTCTCTCTCTCCCTCTGTCTCTCTCTCTCCCTCTATCACTGTCTCTCTCTCCCTCTATCTCTGTCTCTCTCTCCCTCTGTCTCTGTCTCTCCCTCCCTCTACCACCGGGTACAAGGAAAGATCTATGTCGTTGTTGTTGTTGTTGTCATCCTAGCGAAGGTCCAATGGGAACATTCGGCGGGAGCCATGTTGATTGTGTCCATGTTTGTGTTCTGCAGAGGTGCATGTGTTTCACATTAGCTACAGAATGCCTCTACTTCTCACACAATAAACAAACTGCAGCC
>NC_137682.1:671373-708873 GCF_963989245.1 Nansenia antarctica | reverse complement strand
TCCATATGTATGTAATCTGTTTATTGCGCAACAGCCATGGATAGTTAACTTCTTAATGCATTATTCTAATACCTCTGGCTACCTAACCTACCTACCCTAACCCCTATCCCGTTCTAGACGTTCCCAGCGCAGCGGGACACAAACCAACACACTTCATCCAACTTTTCCAAACGTTCTGCTGCGTGCAGAGTTAAAGTTCCGATGCGCTCGGTGTGAAACTATGGAGTTATATCGATGATTGATGTCACAAATACGCAGACTTGTATATTGACAGTTGTCGGTGCAAAACAGATTTGCAGACTTGCATATTCAGAGTTGTAGTTGCAAAAAAGACATCGATATAACTCCATATGAAACAGCCAACATCGCCCCAGACAGACAGACAGACAGTCCCTCTCCCTCCCTCCTTCCCTCCCCACAAATATCAGCCAAAACCCCCAACTCTTACCTGTGAGATGGACATGTTTAAGTAGACAAAGAGGCCGGTGGTCGAGGCTATCTGCAGCACCACGACCACCACGACCACCATGGCGACCCACATCCTGGACGGCGCCTCCCGGGACCCCCCCGGGTTAGAGACCCCCGCCGGGACCATCATGTAGGTGGTGGACTCGCTGCTCAGGGAGCGGAAATAATCCTGCTGCTGCTGGGGGGCGTGAGGGGCGGCCATGGCATCACAGAATATAACCCTAACTAACTAACCCTAACCCAGACGTCTACCCCAGGCTTTACCCTAACCCAGACGCATGAGTCAGAGAATAAAATACAACAACAACGAACAAACAAACCAACGACGCGCGGGGCGAACTAAATGTGCGCCTCCATGGATCTCTGAATGTCTCTGAGTCTCTGTCTCTGGGTCCGAATGGGCTCTTTCATCCAGTCCGGTGTGGTGGGAGGAGGGTCTGGGCAGATGGAGGGTCTGGGGAGAGAACTGTCGTGTTCCTTCCTTGGCCAACGAGTTGCTCTGCGAACTGAACTGTCTCTAAACCCTCTCTCCTGACTGAGCCCAGCTCCAGACTTGCAGACTTTCACGGTTTCAACTCCTCCAAGGAGCTGCACGGGGGTTAACCCCTTCCTACCCTACCACCAGGGCGCTGTACAGTGAGAGACTGAGAGTAGAAGATATTTACCCCACACACAGTTTATTAGTTTAGAAATGTGAGCCTTGATTCAATATTTTCACTTTTCCCCAAAACTTTACACAACGTCCCTTTGACACGATTATGTCTTGCCCATTGGCATGAGGCCAATTCAATATGGACGTTGGCCTATCTATGGATAATATATAATAATAACTACATTATTAACCTGTTTAGTTAGTTAGATAGATAGACAAACATATATATAGATAGATAGATAGATAGATAGACAAACAGATAGATATAGATAGATATAGATAGATAGATAGATAGATAGATAGATAGATAGATAGATAGATAGATATATTTAACATGAATTGTGATGTTCATCATTAGATTGAAGATTGTTTGTCTTAAACAAAGAAGAACAAATATTATTGGTCTGAATCATCAAGTCAACGAGGCCTGCGAGTCTAAACTGACAGACAGAGACATTCTGAGACACTTTGTTTTCAGTGGATTGTAAACAACTAGTAACAAGCCGGGTCTCTGTGTGAGAGTCCAGGTGTTTGTCTCTGTGTGTGAGTCCAGGTGTTTGTCTCTGTGTGTGAGTCCAGGTGTTTGTCTCTGTGTGTGAGTCCAGGTGTTTGTCTCTGTGTGTGAGTCCAGGTGTTTGTCTCTGTGTGTGAGTCCAGGTGTTTGTCTCTGTGTGTGAGTCCAGGTGTTTGTCTCTGTGTGTGAGTCCAGGTGTTTGTCTCTGTGTGTGAGTCCAGGTGTTTGTCTCTGTGTGTGAGTCCAGGTGTTTGTCTCTGTGTGTGAGTCCAGGTGTTTGTCTCTGTGTGTGAGTCCAGGTGTTTGTCTCTGTGTGTGAGTCCAGGTGTTTGTCTCTGTGTGTGAGTCCAGGTGTTTGTCTCTGTGTGTGAGTCCAGGTGTTTGTCTCTGTGTGTGAGTCCAGGTGTTTGTCTCTGTGTGTGAGTCCAGGTGTTTGTCTCTGTGTGTGAGTCCAGGTGTTTGTCTCTGTGTGTGAGTCCAGGTGTTTGTCTCTGTGTGTGAGTCCAGGTGTTTGTCTCTGTGTGAGAGTCCAGGTGTTTGTCTCTGTGTGAGAGTCCAGGTGTTTGTCTCTGTGTGTGAGTCCAGGTGTTTGTCTCTGTGTGTGAGTCCAGGTGTTTGTCTTTGTGTGTGAGTCCAGGTGTTTGTCTCTGTGTGTGAGTCCAGGTGTTTGTCTCTGTGTGTGAGTCCAGGTGTTTGTCTCTGTGTGTGAGTCCAGGTGTTTGTCTCTGTGTGTGAGTCCAGGTGTTTGTCTCTGTGTGTGAGTCCAGGTGTTTGTCTCTGTGTGTGAGTCCAGGTGTTTGTCTCTGTGTGTGAGTCCAGGTGTTTGTCTCTGTGTGAGAGTCCAGGTGTTTGTCTCTGTGTGTGAGTCCAGGTGTTTGTCTCTGTGTGTGAGTCCAGGTGTTTGTCTCTGTGTGTGAGTCCAGGTGTTTGTCTCTGTGTGTGAGTCCAGGTGTTTGTCTCTGTGTGTGAGTCCAGGTGTTTGTCTCTGTGTGTGAGTCCAGGTGTTTGTCTTTGTGTGTGAGTCCAGGTGTTTGTCTCTGTGTGTGAGTCCAGGTGTTTGTCTCTGTGTGTGAGTCCAGGTGTTTGTCTCTGTGTGTGAGTCCAGGTGTTTGTCTCTGTGTGTGAGTCCAGGTGTTTGTCTCTGTGTGTGAGTCCAGGTGTTTGTCTCTGTGTGTGAGTCCAGGTGTTTGTCTCTGTGTGTGAGTCCAGGTGTTTGTCTCTGTGTGTGAGTCCAGGTGTTTGTCTCTGTGTGTGAGTCCAGGTGTTTGTCTCTGTGTGTGAGTCCAGGTGTTTGTCTCTGTGTGTGAGTCCAGGTGTTTGTCTCTGTGTGTGAGTCCAGGTGTTTGTCTCTGTGTGTGAGTCCAGGTGTTTGTCTCTGTGTGTGAGTCCAGGTGTTTGTCTCTGTGTGTGAGTCCAGGTGTTTGTCTCTGTGTGTGAGTCCAGGTGTTTGTCTCTGTGTGTGAGTCCAGGTGTTTGTCTCTGTGTGTGAGTCCAGGTGTTTGTCTCTGTGTGTGAGTCCAGGTGTTTGTCTCTGTGTGTGAGTCCAGGTGTTTGTCTCTGTGTGTGAGTCCAGGTGTTTGTCTCTGTGTGTGAGTCCAGGTGTTTGTCTCTGTGTGTGAGTCCAGGTGTTTGTCTCTGTGTGTGAGTCCAGGTGTTTGTCTCTGTGTGTGAGTCCAGGTGTTTGTCTCTGTGTGTGAGTCCAGGTGTTTGTCTCTGTGTGTGAGTCCAGGTGTTTGTCTCTGTGTGTGAGTCCAGGTGTTTGTCTCTGTGTGTGAGTCCAGGTGTTTGTCTCTGTGTGTGAGTCCAGGTGTTTGTCTCTGTGTGTGAGTCCAGGTGTTTGTCTCTGTGTGTGAGTCCAGGTGTTTGTCTCTGTGTGTGAGTCCAGGTGTTTGTCTCTGTGTGTGAGTCCAGGTGTTTGTCTCTGTGTGTGAGTCCAGGTGTTCGTCTCTGTGTGTGAGTCCAGGTGTTTGTCTCTGTGTGTGAGTCCAGGTGTTTGTCTCTGTGTGTGAGTCCAGGTGTTTGTCTCTGTGTGTGAGTCCAGGTGTTCGTCTCTGTGTGTGAGTCCAGGTGTTTGTCTCTGTGTGTGAGTCCAGGTGTTTGTCTCTGTGTTTGAGTCCAGGTGTTTGTCTCTGTGTGTGAGTCCAGGTGTTTGTCTCTGTGTGTGAGTCCAGGTGTTTGTCTCTGTGTGTGAGTCCAGGTGTTCGTCTCTGTGTGTGAGTCCAGGTGTTTGTCTCTGTGTGTGAGTCCAGGTGTTTGTCTCTGTGTGTGAGTCCAGGTGTTTGTCTCTGTGTGTGAGTCCAGGTGTTTGTCTCTGTGTGTGAGTCCAGGTGTTTGTCTCTGTGTTTGAGTCCAGGTGTTTGTCTCTGTGTGTGAGTCCAGGTGTTTGTCTCTGTGTGTGAGTCCAGGTGTTTGTCTCTGTGTGTGAGTCCAGGTGTTTGTCTCTGTGTGTGAGTCCAGGTGTTTGTCTCTGTGTGTGAGTCCAGGTGTTTGTCTCTGTGTGTGAGTCCAGGTGTTTGTCTCTGTGTGTGAGTCCAGGTGTTTGTCTCTGTGTGTGAGTCCAGGTGTTTGTCTCTGTGTGTGAGTCCAGGTGTTTGTCTCTGTGTGTGAGTCCAGGTGTTTGTCTCTGTGTGTGAGTCCAGGTGTTTGTCTCTGTGTGTGAGTCCAGGTGTTTGTCTCTGTGTGTGAGTCCAGGTGTTTGTCTCTGTGTGTGAGTCCAGGTGTTTGTCTCTGTGTGTGAGTCCAGGTGTTTGTCTTTGTGTGTGAGTCCAGGTGTTTGTCTCTGTGTGTGAGTCCAGGTGTTTGTCTCTGTGTGTGAGTCCAGGTGTTTGTCTCTGTGTTTGAGTCCAGGTGTTTGTCTTTGTGTGTGAGTCCAGGTGTTTGTCTCTGTGTGTGAGTCCAGGTGTTTGTCTCTTTGTGTGAGTCCAGGTGTTTGTCTCTGTGTGTGAGTCCAGGTGTTTGTCTCTGTGTGTGAGTCCAGGTGTTTGTCTCTGTGTGTGAGTCCAGGTGTTTGTCTCTGTGTGTGAGTCCAGGTGTTTGTCTCTGTGTGTGAGTCCAGGTGTTTGTCTCTGTGTGTGAGTCCAGGTGTTTGTCTCTGTGTGTGAGTCCAGGTGTTTGTCTCTGTGTGTGAGTCCAGGTGTTTGTCTCTGTGTGTGAGTCCAGGTGTTTGTCTCTGTGTGTGAGTCCAGGTGTTTGTCTCTGTGTGTGAGTCCAGGTGTTTGTCTTTGTGTGTGAGTCCAGGTGTTTGTCTCTGTGTGTGAGTCCAGGTGTTTGTCTCTGTGTTTGAGTCGGGATGGGAGACAGATGGCGGGGCAGACCGCGGCTTGAAGCCCCGCCAGCCTGGCGTGTATGGGCCAGGTCTTATTTGTTAGAGGTTGGCCTCTGATGCCCTCAGAGATGGCTGGGTTAACCATGTACAGTGGGGTGCAAAACATGTGGGCACCCGTGGTTTAAATGTCTGTTAAAGTTCCTCTCCAAGTGATTGAAAGCAAACCTGAACACTAAACGCTACAAAGTTAAACATCACACCTTTCTGCACATTTTAAAGCAAGGTTTCTTTTTATTTACATTTTTGTTTTGAGTTTTTAAATGATACAAATTGGGAAAGGGGCCCTGTGTAAAAGTTTGGGAACCCTTTTGGATTATTCTTTTGAGAAGATGATTACTAAGGCCCAGACCAAGGTGATTTACTCGTTAGGGCTTCAATGAGTGGGCTTCAAAGTAACTCCGTGCCTTCTAAAGTATCCGACTGTGGTGGCTGTTGTGTCTGGTGTTAAAAACCATGGGTTCCTCTAAACAGTTGTCCAAGGATGTCAGGATCAAGATAGTTCACTTCCACCATCAAGGGGAAGGCTACAAAAAACTCTCGCAACGTTTCAAACTACCCATTTCCACTGTCAGAAACATCATCAGAAAATGGAAAATAAATTGAACAATTGAAGTCAAGGAAAGATCTGGAAGACCAAGAAAATGTTCAGATAGAATGGCCCGAAATCTGGTAAGAAATGCTCAGAAGAACCCACACATCACTGCAAAAGAGCTGCAAAAAAGAGTAGCAAACACCGGTCTAACGCAGCGTACCTTCAACAACAAAGACCTACATGGCAGAGTTGCCAGAAAGAAGACTTTCCTACGATTCCTACGTGTTTCCTATAAAAATTAAGCGTCTCAAGTACGCAAAAGAAAACCTTGAGAAACCTGAAGCCTATTGGAACAATGTGCTTTGGACTGACGAAACCAACTATTGTACTATTTAGAGGTTAGGTTTGCTTCTTTTCACTTAGATATTCATTGTAAAAGGCATTTGGACTAGGGGTGCCCACATTTTTGCACCCCACTGTATTGAATCATCTCCTTAAATCACATTGGACTTATATTGTTGTACTGTATGTCAGAGCTGGCCAAGCTCATTTGCCTCAGAGACAGCGTAATAAAGTCCATATAGAGATATACAACATGTCTGGTTTGAGGATGACCAGAGGGACCACTCTCCAACAACGCCGACAGGGCTGTCGACACAGCTGGCCAAAGTCATTTGACTCAATGTCACAGAGCAGACAACTACATTTAAATCAGCACTGTGTTTTTTAAATAATGTACGTAAAGCACTTTGAATTGCCCCTGTTGTATGAAATGTGCTATACAAAATAAACTTGCCTTGCCACTTGCTGATGCTTTGCCTTTTATTTAAAAACAAAAACACAACAAAAAAACATTTGCTTTGGAGCATCTATCTGACCTCTGCGATTTGCCTAAGTCTTTGTAGCCTGTTTTATGTGCATGTATCTGTGAGCATCTTGGAACATCATTTGAGCTTTGGATGACAGATGGGTCTTCAGAGGCTGAGCATCTTCATGCTCAATCGACTGTATTTCACCCCAAAGTGAATGGAAAGACAGATATACTGTTACACATGAAACTCAGGGCATATGTCCATATCTCCACATATACAATATACCTCTCCACACACACACACACACACACGTGGCGGCACATCCACACACAGGCACGCACGCACATGCACACATGCAGACATGGGCACACATATACTCACACAGGCAGGCACACACACACACACACACACACACACACACACACATGTTGCATGTTACGAAAGTTGAAGTGTTTAAGAGCCCACTCGATATATAACAAACAACAGTTTAAAGATCACTACATACTTAAGTGATTGTGGGATTGGAGGCTTGTAAACAAACTTAAGTTTTAGGACGTGTTGAAAAGCAAGGACTGTGTTTCTAATTATCTAATTATGTGTAGTTATGTGTTTTTAGCATGTTGATGTTCTCTCAGCATGTGCTACACACGCAGTTATCCCACACATGTACCTCCTTAGCTGATCGCAGCTGTTTTGTGTGTGTTTTGATTCAGAATGGGACTCTCTGGTATTTGGTTTGAGGTGTACCAACATTCAAATAAGCATATCTTCAACTATTTTCAGAATTCAATGTATGACACATCATTTGAAAGCTGACAATCTGTACTTTCAGAATTGGGAAAAACAGAAAAATGACCTTGCCCTACTTGAGGCTCTTTTCACCTTGTTACAAACACACACACACACACACACACACACACACACACACCCATCCCCAGGTACTAGTTGCAGAGGATTGTGCGGTAATGGAGAAAGGTCGGTGAGTGGAGAGATGGAGCGATAGAAAGTGCTTTTCTCTTTTCTTTGCCAAAACAATTCCCCTACATCTATACATCCCTGTATGATCTGACTGTTGCAATCCTCCCTTTCCTCCTCCTCCCCTCTTCTCTCTCTCCCTCTTTCTGGCAGCCCACCAACCCCTGACACTGGGAAGAGTGGTTCTCCAGATGCACAGTGTGTGTGTGTGTGTGTGTGTGTGTGTGTGTGTGTGTTTGGTGTGGGGAGGAGAGTAGCATTGTGTCCTCTCCTCTGACACCACAGCTGGCCGCCCGGCCCTTGTGTGTGTGTGTGTGTGTGTGTGTGTGTGTGTGTGTGTGTGTGCGTGTGTGTGTAAAAGAGAGAGAGAGGGAGAGAGAGAGAGAAAGAGAGAGCACAACAGACAGACAGACACACAGAGACACAGAGACGTAGAGAGGGAGAACCTCTGTTGGGTTGGAAACCGTATGTAAGTCCCTTTGTCTGTGTGTGCGTGCGTGTGTGTGTGTGTGTGTGTGTGTGTGTGTGTGTTTGTCCCATGGTGAGGCCATGGCCAAGAGTGGGAGTTAAAAGTTCACATGGTGCATTCCTGCCATGTTAGGTATCAGAGCTGAGGGAATATCTCAGCCTCAGCAGTAAAAAAGTGCGAGGGATCGGCCCGCAGGCGCGAGGCAGGCACCACGGCACCACGGGCACCACAAGCGCACACACACATAAACCTCTGACCGCGGGCACTGCACTGGGACCTCTGAACGAAATACCACCAGATTTGTAGCGTAGCTTTCATTCTTTATTTTCCAGAGACTTGGAACCACATGTTTTTAGTCATTTCAAAGTTGTAACATGAGAGGGGGGGAATGACAGAGATTATAAATGACATTTACATTTTAACCATTTAGTAGGCCACTTTTATCCATAGCGACTTACTTACAATAAGGAATTACAGGGACAGTCTCCCTGGAGTCGTTTAGGGCTAACTGCCTTGCTCAAGGGCACACTTATGTGCACACTCGTGACCTTCTGATCACCAGTCCAACTCACTATCCCCCTAGGCCACCACGACCCCAATGTCATAAGAGATGACTGATTCATTGCATTTCACACCAGTCGATTGCATTTCATGCTAGTGCTTGTTTTTTTCGACATGTATTTCTCATTTAGCTCAACAAAGACAAACAAAAACACACCTGCTGACCTCTTACTCTCTAACACTCACGGCACTCTGTATGTATGTGTGTGTGTGTGTGTGTGTGTGTGTGTGTGTGTGTGTGTGTGTGTGTGTGTGTGTGTGTGTCTGTGTGTGTGTGTGTGAGTGTGTGTGTGTGTGTGTCTGTGTGTGTGTGTGTGTGTGTGTGTGTGTGTGTGTGTGTGTGTGTGTGTCTGTGTGTGTGTGTGTGTGTGTCTGTGTGTGTGAGTGTGTGTGTGTGTGTGTGTGTGTGTGTGTGTGTGTGTGGGATAGGCTGTTCAAGATACTCTGAATCAATTTGGTCTTCCTGTTGTTTCCTCCCCGTTGATCTGGTGCTTGTTACAGAGAAGTGTGGGAGTCCTCAGATGTGAAACACTCACCACAGCCGTACCAGGAAGTGGTATATACCACTTGGTATAAACCCTGGACTCTGATAGAGATTTGAGCCTGTCGGGGGGAAACTCTTACTCAGAGTAGAATGAACTGAAATGGCAACGACCTCAGAAATAATGAGTAAATTTATGAGCAATTTAGGCGTAATTTTGGGTAATTTTGGGTACTTCTGAGGATGTTTTCCACTTTTATCCTCTTTGGTTTAATATCACTCCAGTAGCTCCCTCCAGTGGCCATTTCTCTCATTGCATCCAGACCTCCCACAGTCAACCCTATCTGGGGAACTAAACGGCTGCCTTAGCATCTGCCAACGAACACATAACTACAGCCTGAGCTAAGTCTGCAGCATAGGCCATAGTTGATATTGAAGCTGAACTGTGGACTAACTCGATGGTTGTATCTGACTGACTGGATTGATTAGGATTAGAAAGCTGAGTGCTGGTGGAGGAGTCTTTTGGACTGGAATCCCAGTCTCTCCATCTCTGATCATAAAGAGGAACCAGGCTATCTTGACCCCCAACGACCCCCTTCAGCTCGACCCCAGCCTGAGAGTGAGCATCCAAGACCAGCCTTCCAGCGTACACCGTCAGACTCTCCAGCTCCAGCCCAGGGGAAGGCTGGTGGTGGTCTCCCTGGCTAGCGTTGGGCTGGTGGTGGTCTCCCTGGCTAGCATTGGGCTGGAGAGGAGGGCTCAACGTATGGCTGATATCTTCATCCTCTGGCTTTACCTCAATATCCAACGGTATCTTCCCATCAAAGTAACCTGAGCTGCTGATGCTACGTGGTTTCTGTGATGATTTCCCTCGCGGGTTCTTCAGTCGTCCTGTCACTATGACCTCATCCAACGAGGACGTGATGATACGGTGAGCCAGCTGATCAGCTACGAGATGGAGCTCTTCAACACTTCTCTGTTCTCTGACAAGCACCGGGTACATAGTGATGATCCAAGTGATGATGTCATCAGAGAGGGTCTCGGCGTACGCCACCATCCTGGCTCTCCTGTGGGGTCCTCCTGGTCCCTCGTTGCTAACCTCGCCATAGCCGTCCATCACAGTGCCTAATGGTAAGTCCTCCTCTCTCCAAAGCTCTTCTTCTCCTCTCTCAGAGCACTCCAGAGACAGGGAACGCAACAGACGCCTCGCAAACTCCGCCTGGGGGTCCTCCTCGACAGCCTCGCTGTCCAACAGAACATCTGTTGCCTCCTTGTCCTTAGGGGTGGGGGGAGGTGGCGAGGGCAGGAACTCCTTGGCTAGCCCCCCCTTCAGCTTCCTGGAGAAGCTGGCCCTGCTCTTGACCATCTCTGGGAGGAGAGGGGTGGTCGGAGGGGGGTCCGGGTAGTCCAGGGATCCCACGTTGGGGAGGCCTGACTGGGGCAGGAGGGGGCAGGTAGATGGGAGGTCCCTGGAAAGATGGCGGGTAGAAGAACCAGAGCGACGGTTTCTGAGGGCCACATTGGAGAGCATTGGAGGTATTTCACCATCGTTAGCTATCTCTATGTCCATACCAACCTCCCTATGTCCATGCTCCATCATATCTGAAGATGGGTTGGAGCTTATGGAGCTGGAGGTCTGACGTTCTCCACACCCTGCGGTCTCCCTCAGGACTGCGTGAAGGACAGCTGAGACTAACTCCTCTGCCAGTCTCTCCTGGCCTGGAGGACAGCTGGTTGGAGGAGCGCTCTCCCATCGACACATGGCTGACTGGACTATATCTACTGCCATGGTATGCGCGAAACTGGACATGGACGCTCCATTCTCTGGGCTAGTTTCCAAAACCGTTGGAAGCCCACATTCTGGGTTGTGTTCTAGAAGCTTCTGATCCCCGATCACCATCTCCATTGGAGCCATTGAAGGAAAGAAGAAGAAAGAAATAGAAAATACTTTTAGATCAAATTTTTTACTTTTTGAATAATCAACTGTTTTGATTATTTGGGCTTTTATTAATGATTGAGGTAGCAAAGGTTGTCTGTCACTTAAGCTACACAGCAAGCAAATCATTCTCTACGACGATGATTATCGGTTTTCAAGGTCGATAAGAAGCGATAACTTCAGAACTTTTGGAGAACATTGCTAAGGACACTAAGATGGTGTTTTTTCTCTCCCCCCCCCTATGTTTGAGAGCTTACCTGGTCGTTATCTGATCCTGGGTCAGAGGTCAGATGGCACCGTCTCAGCTCTCTAGCCAGCCTCTCCTCATCAGAACCCATCTGTTCCGCACAACCAACAAGAGATAGCAATGACACGTGTGATCAATAACAGTGATCGGTGATATAAATAACAATTTGATAGGCTATTGTTGTTCAGGTTGTGTTTTGTTCAGTCTCAAAGCCCCCACAAAAATGTCAGAGACATTTGGCTGAGAGCCTGTAGCCTCACAAAGTAGATATGGAAAAGAATGTGGTTGGAAACCGCAACCCAACACCATATGTGCCGTCACGGTTCCAGGAAGTAGGTCACATGACAGGCTGGATGTGCATTTGGTTTTAGATGAGATGAGAGATGAAAGAGAAACTGTGGCCTTGTTTGTGGAACATCCTAAATCCCCCCCTGCCTTGAGAATGCCGACATGTGATACGCTTCAGGGCTTTGTGTGTCGCCAATCTAATCATGTCAAGTCGTTGACTATTGCAAAGGAAGAAAAATATAACTTAGGTATGTGTCAATATTTCCATCAGGCCAGAGGGGCAGTGGTGTTGCACAGCGTAACAACAGTCAAAGGCAGTCATGTAGTACAGTACATGTCTGTGTTAGCTAAGGTTTCACAATATCTAACCCCATTTGACTTACTACAACAAACATTGGAGCAATACTTTAAAAGACTTTAACAAAATGTCAAAAGTTCAAACGCTGAGTGAATTTATATGTTGGCCATGTTTGTTTCAGGGTTGTATCGAATGTATCAATGCTGTGTTTTGATCATTGCTGATGGGTAATTTGACTGTAATAAAACCCAATAGAGATCACACCCGGCTCCGTCAGAGCGTTCCAAGGCGTAACAGAATCCACGTGTGAACGCGGCTGCTTCTCGGAGGCAACAACGCAACGACGCACGCTCCCCCTGCCAAACCAGGCGCTATCTGCAACAGGGGGAGATTTTTTTACAAAAACAATGACTGTCTCTGCATGGATATGAGTATATAATAAAACGCAATAAGCTGGATCAGCAGCCGGGCCGTTCTGTTATCCTCCCTTTGGCCCTTGGGGGTCACCGCCGAGATGAATAACAAATGAAAAAGGAAGAAGATGTAGGTGGGCCGCCGCTACGATTACTCACTAGCTCACACGTAGCGGACGCTTACTGTAAGACAGAAGAAATGTGGAACAAATCGATTTAAGATAAACAAAATTGTTTCTTCCTCTTGGCAACACGAGAGAGAAGAAGAGAAAAAAGACAACACAGAGATTTGAACTGAAGCCCTCTGAAGATTTCACTAAGGCCTCTTCTCTAGTCATCCAGGGAATCACCATCAATCACAGGCTTGGAGTCTGATATCTATACAGTGTCTTGGAGTGTCTCTGTTCAGAGTCTTGAGTATTATGGTATATTATAATTGACATCCTGACTGTCTGTTGCTCATCCTTCTCTGGCCCTAAGACGTGCCTCGCCGCGGTGCAGTGAGATGAAGATATGAGAGGCTGAGCTGAGCGGCTGCATGGAGGCTGAGCTGAGCGGCTGCATGGATGTGGAACTCCATTCATCCTCATCTCCAACGTTTACTGCCATGAGATTTGAAATATGAACACGTGGCCACACGGCCATACCTTCTGAGATGTACATATATGTCATCAACAATTGGATACACATTATTTCATCCCTCCAGCTCAGTTCTTATATTCAGAATGCATTAACCCTAACCCTAACCCTAAGGAGAAAAAGAGGGGAAGAGAAAGAGAAGGAGACTGAAGATAGAGAGCTGCATTCGGCCTCTACTCACCATCTTCATGTGTGACAAGTCGATGTTTTGCTTTAGGCGCTGATGCAAACGCAGCTTTATAAGGAAATGGTTGACAGCAACTATATCAGCCTACGTTCACTTCCTGTGTGTGTGTGTGTGTGTGTGTGTGTGTGTGTGTGTGTGTGTGTGTGGGAGAGAGAGAGAGAGAGAGAGAGAGAGAGAGAGAGAAAGAGAGAGAGAGAGAGAGAGAGAGAGAGAGAGAGAGAGAGAGAAAGAGAGAATGCTTCCCCTGAATAGATTGTGTTGTGTACAATCCAAACCAAAAGAGAGAGAGAGAGAGAGAGAGAGAGAGAGAGAGAGAGAGAGAGAGAAAGAGAGAATGCTTCCCCTGAATAGATTGTGTTGTGTACAATCCAAACCAAAAGCTCTCATGTGTGTAACTGTGTCTCCTAAAGTTGTGAACACATGATTATTATGCCATTGATTATGAAATGTAACCTACCATAACACATATACACCACAGCATGGGAAGAAGCTGGAGTAAACTTTTATTCCAGGGCTCTCTTGAGGAGAGATTCATATCTAATGGGACTCTAACCCTAACCTGGGACTCTAACCCTAACCTGGGACTCTAACCCTAACCTGGGACTCTAACCCTAACCTGGGGAAATATAGGATAAACAGATCGATCTCCCACCCGTTGTCCTCCCAGGTAACAGGTACAAGGTAACAGGTAACAGGTAACAGGTAACAGGTGACAGGTGACAGGTGACAGGTGACTGGTGACAGGTGACTGGTGACAGGTGACAGGTAACAGGTAACAGGTAACAGGTGACAGGTAACAGGTAACAGGTATGGTGCGGACTGTGGACTAAGCTTCAGGCGTTCATTTATTTTTACACCCTCAACTGTATGCGCTTTGAGATTGTACAAATGAAAAGCGCATTATAAGTCAAATGTATTATTATTATTATTATTACTATTACTAAATACCGCCTACACTGTATTACAGTACGTCTCCTATACGGTGGGGGAAATAAGTATTTACATTAGGGATGCAACCTCAGCAAATATGTTCAAGTCAAGACTAAAAACCCATCTTTTTAATATTGCCTTTAAATGACTAAATAAGGAAATCAAGATTATAAAAACCCATCCTTTTAATATTGCATTTAAATTACAAAATAATTAAATTCTGATTATATAATGATTAAAGCACTTTGAGCTGCAACGTTTGCAGGAAAAGCGCTATACAAATAAAGTTATTATTATTATTGTTTTTATTATTATTTGATCCCCTGCTGATTTTGTAAGTTTGCCCACTTACAAAGAAATGAACGGTCTATAATTTTAATGGTAGGTTTATTTTAACCGTGAGAGACTGAATATCAACAAAAGAATTCCAGAAAAACATATTATATAAAAGTTATAAATTGATAAGTATTTGATCCCCTGACAGAACATGACAGAACTTGGAGGAGAAACCCTTGTTGGCAGCACAGAGGTCAGACGTGTCTTGTAGTTGGTCACCAGGTTTGTGCACATCTCAGGAGGGGTTCTGGTCCACTCCTCTGTGCAGATCCTCTCTGCAGATCCTTAAGGTTTCGAGGCTGTTTGCAGATCCTCTTCAGGTTTCGAGGCTGTCGCTTGGTAACTTTGAAGCTTCAGCTCCCTCCACTGGACGATCTAGTGAAAACAAGGGCTAGCCTTATTATATTCATCATATGGATTTTCAAATGATCTCTCAGTCCATGATGACACCTAGGTTGTTAATGTTAGTAGTTAATAAGAACGGATTTTCATAGGTACATTCTTAAGTGCTGTAATATTTGTGGGCGTGTCCAATCCTGTTTGACATGTATGACGAAAGGCTTTAGAGTTCATAGTTGCGCTATAGCTTAACTTGTAGCAGTTTTTAGACATTTCCAGAATCAAACACTTCCAATAAGTATTGCCCAAATATTATGTTTCACCTACGTATAGCCAATCACGTTGTAATCAAATTCAAACAAGAAAGTTCAGCCCCAATAACTAGCTTACCATCACCTACCTACTCATATTCACACCAGACAGCCTTGGACACATCACACAGGCCCCACAGCACAGCAGACTCCTACACTTTGCAATAAGTGGTTTTCAGCCTGTGTAGTAACCCAGTAGTTATATTAGAAGTGTAGTAACCCAGTAGTTATATTAGAAGGAGCAATAGTAAGATTCCTGAACCGTGTATGCTGCGGCTGTGGCTCAGGAGGTAGATGATCCGATGTCTAATGAGCAAGGTCTGTGGTTCGATCCCCGGCTCCTCTGGTCACAGGTACCTGTTACAGAGATTTGACCTTTTCTTCGAACCCACCTGACATGTTACCGGGTTAGAGCAGCCATAGAGTGTGGAAGCCGCAGCAGTGACAACCGCAGCAGTGACACACACACGCTGCTGTGATTGACGCTTGTTGTTTTTTGGCTGCTATACTATACTGCTTTAAAACACGTGTATGTATTCAACTCCACAACTGATTGATTAAAAAGCACACACGCACAACTGCTAAGCCATGTACATACAGTACATAGCACATAAACAAAACTTCAATTAAAGCTTGGTGGTTGTATGTCTTTGAACTAAAAGACTAATATTTATATAATAGGCTATACGGGAAAGTATATTTCTATAGTATATTCAATACACAGTCATACAAACAAAAAGTCATACACAGGAAGATTCTCCTTCTCTGTGTGTGTGTGTGTGTGTGTGTGTGTGTGTGTGTGTGTGTGTGTGTGTGTCTGTGTGTGTGTGTGTGTGTGTGTGTGTGTGTGTGTGTGTGCGCGTGTGTGTGTGTGTGTGTGTGTGTGTGTGTGTGTGTGTGTGTGTGTGTGTGTGTGTGTGTGTGTGTGTGTGTGTGTGTGTGTGTGTGTGTGTGTGTGTGGTATTCAAATTGTCCCAAATAGTTTCAGCCTAATTATTTGTGATACATCATTTGAAACCAAGAATCTGCATTTTCATCGCGGGGGCAAAACACTGAAACCCAAATGCACATCCATGTACAATAAAGTTATTTCATGAAATGTCAGAAAGCGAGAAGGAAGAAGATAAAAAAGATACTATTTGTTTTGTAACAGAAAAGGTTTGGATATGATCTGGTGCTGACTAGTAACGTACATCTCAGACCTCTCCGTGCGCCTATTAGTATATGAATGAATGAATGAATGAATGAATGAATGAATGGTCTTTATTGTCATTAATACAGTACAGGTACCATACAACGACATTTAGGAGGGGGGGGGGCTCCCCTGGTGCTAGGAAAAAAGACTAAAAACAAGAAGGGAAAAGAGCTGGTTTACATAAATAAAGGCTATGTACACTATCCACTATACTATACTACTATACTATACAAATAAAACACTGTGCTGTACTCTATGCTATGCTATAAATATCCTAACATTTCCTATATCTGAACCTTATGTACACAAGGGTTGTCATATTGCACATAATATTGTTGCACATTCATTTAAAGTGTCGCAGTTTGCAGGTTTAGAATGTTCACAGTTGTATTTCAGTATTGCACTTGTGATTACAATCTATATATTATTAGTATATTTGGAAATCACACGGACTTGAATCATAGATAGTGCAGGTAAAACACGTCAACATTACAAATGTAGGCATTTAACTACACATTACATTATATCTACACATTACATTACATACACTGTACTGTTTTTGGGTAAATGCTTTTCACACTTTTTTTGTTCGACACCATTTTTTAAATGTTTAAAGCCTCCAAACACTCCTGTTGAGAAACGGTTGATTTTTAATGATGATCAACCTATGTCTTCTCTAATTGGTTAAAGACATTCTATTGTGGGCGTTCCTGATCGTTCCGATGGGAAAAACAACGAAAACAAAAACCCAATCATAACACTCCAATAGGTTGCTAAGAAGTTTGAAAATTCTCCTGACTCCTCCTCTTAACAACGGCATCCCCAGCCGCACGCTGATAGGTTGGCTGGGGACGAAATCCAGCCAATCAGCGCCACTCCCGTCTTGTTTGGATGAAAGCGCAACACGCACTCTTGATCTCTAGGCTCGCGTACGAGACTCAACAACCAAAGCAAAGCAACTTCTGATTCTGCAGAAAATATTAAAATAGCTTCTAGTAGTTTATCTACCGGAGATTAAACAACAACCTTGGAATAACCGAGAACTTTCACCCAAAGGTCGTGAAGCTGTTTTCTAGCGGAGTGGATAAAGACCTTTACTGCAGATTCACGTGTAGAAGAATGGCGATCTGATCAAACCAACCCGAGAACAATTAAGCTGGTTTAGTTTGCATGCTGATTTATCTTTTTGCATGCTGCTGGTTTGCATCTTTGCAACATCGAAACCTACACGTTACTTTTTACAACGAACGCCTGTGGACAATTGAACCTTTTCTAGACATTTTTCTAAAACAACCCTTTGGAGAGACCTGTAGGATCCAGACAGACAGACAGACATGCCTTTTCCCAGAGGAAAGAAGCCCCTGTGCAGTAAGATCCCCAAGATGCTGCAGCCAGGCAAAGCCACTGAGAACCAGGTGAGATTCTGCATGTAACAGGTTAGGGTTAGGAGGACTGAGAACCAGGTGAGAGATTCTGCATGTAACAGGTTAGGGTTAGGGTTAGGACTGAGAACCAGGTGAGAGATTCTGCATGTAACAGGTTAGGGTTAGGACTGAGAACCAGGTGAGAGATTCTGCATGTAACAGGTTAGGGTTAGGGTGCCAGGCAAAGCTACTGAGAACCAGGTGAGATTCTGCATGTAACAGGTTAGGGTTAGGGTGCAAGGCAAAGCTACTGAGAACCAGGTGAGAGATTCTGCAGGTTCTCTCATGTTGTTGCATCTCGCTGCATGGAAACCAGACTATATTTATTATGACAGCAGTTTCCATGCAGCGAATATTCCATATTCAATATGTCATATATTCATATATATACAGTATATTAATATTCCATATTCAATATGTCGATTCCTCCTCACGAATTAACCAGTCATGTAGCACCAACGTGCTTATTTATACACATACAAGTTATTATTATCATGATTATGATTATAGTGGAGGGTAAACCCAGTTTCAATGTGTTTTAATGTGTCAGATAATTCCTCCACATGTTTCTGCTAAGTAAACAATGTTATGTGCATTAGGGGTTCACCCTCCTATTCAACCCAGGGTGTTCAGGGTTATCCACCAGTTGTGTGTTTCCACTACTACACCCCTGGTCACAACTAACAGTCTGAGAGGAGGAGGAGTGGTTCATCTCTTCATTAAACACTCTCTCTGCCCACTGCAATGACTGAAAGAAAGAACCACTGTGTCATTTATTTCAACAGGATTCTTGTGTCACACAATACAGAAACCAAGCAAGGACATGACTATAACTGCTGCACACATCTGTCACCTCTCATGTAGCTTTATAGGCAGTATCTCACCCTCTCTTCCTCGTGTGTGTGCGTGTGCGTGTGCGTGTGCGTGTGTGTGTGTGTGTTGCAGGAGGATGGTCACCAGGTCAAGAGGTCGTCTTCATCTCCTAAAGGAGCCCCTAAGAAGAGGACCGCCTTCGTAGACATCACCAACGTAAGCCCTAACCCTAACCCTAACCCTGACCCTAACCCTGACCCTGACCTGTCACCAACGTAAGCCCTAACCCTGACCCTGACCCTTACCCTGACCTGTCACCAACGTAAGCTAACCCTAACCCTAACCCTGACCCTAACCCTGACCCTGACCTGTCACCAACGTAAGCTAACCCTAACCCTAACCTGTCACCAACGTAAGTAAGTAAGTAAGTAAGTAAAGCTTTATTTATATAGCGCCTTTCGTACATGAAATGCAACTCAAAGCGCTTTTGAAACAGCCATTTGCAGAGACTTTAGGGATCCAGACAGACAGGCAGACAGACAGACAGCCTTTCCCCAGAGGAAAGAAGCGCCTGGGCGATAAGATCCCCAAGATGCAGCTGCCAGGCAAAGCCACTGAGAACCAGGTGAGATTCTGAGAACCAGGTGAGAGAGTCTGAGAACCAGGTGAGAGAGTCTGAGAACCAGGTGAGAGAGTCTGAGAACCAGGTGAGAGAGTCTGAGAACCAGGTGAGATTCTGAGAACCAGGTGAGAGATTCTGAGGACCAGGTGAGAGAGTCTGAGGACCAGGTGAGAGTCTGAGAACCAGGTGAGAGAGTCTGAGAACCAGGTGAGAGAATCTGAGAACCAGGTGAGAGAGTCTGAGAACCAGGTGAGAGAGTCTGAGGACCAGGTGAGAGAGTCTGAGAACCAGGTGAGAGTCTGAGAACCAGGTGAGAGAGTCTGAGGACCAGGTGAGAGAGTCTGAGGACCAGGTGAGAGAGTCTGAGGACCAGGTGAGAGAGTCTGAGGACCAGGTGAGAGAGTCTGAGGACCAGGTGAGAGAGTCTGAGAACCAGGTGAGAGTCTGAGGACCAGGTGAGAGTCTGAGGACCAGGTGAGAGAGTCTGAGGACCAGGTGAGAGAGTCTGAGGACCAGGTGAGAGAGTCTGAGGACCAGGTGAGAGAGTCTGAGGACCAGGTGAGAGAGTCTGAGGACCAGGTGAGAGAGTCTGAGAACCAGGTGAGAGAGTCTGAGGACCAGGTGAGAGAGTCTGAGGACCAGGTGAGAGAGTCTGAGGACCAGGTGAGAGAGTGAGGACCAGGTGAGAGAGTCTGAGGACCAGGTGAGAGAGTCTGAGGACCAGGTGAGAGAGTCTGAGGACCAGGTGAGAGAGTGAGGACCAGGTGAGAGAGTCTGAGGACCAGGTGAGAGAGTCTGAGGACCAGGTGAGAGAGTCTGAGGACCAGGTGAGAGAGTCTGAGGACCAGGTGAGAGAGTCTGAGGACCAGGTGAGAGAGTCTGAGGACCAGGTGAGAGTCTGAGGACCAGGTGAGAGAGTCTGAGGACCAGGTGAGAGAGTCTGAGGACCAGGTGAGAGAGTCTGAGGACCAGGTGAGAGAGTCTGAGGACCAGGTGAGAGTCTGAGGACCAGGTGAGAGAGTCTGAGGACCAGGTGAGAGAGTCTGAGGACCAGGTGAGAGAGTCTGAGGACCAGGTGAGAGAGTCTGAGGACCAGGTGAGAGAGTCTGAGGACCAGGTGAGAGAGTCTGAGGACCAGGTGACCCTAAGGTGCTGCAGGTTCAAACATGTTGTTGCATCTCGCTGCATGGAAACAGAAACAGCAGTTTCCATGCAGCGAATATTCAATATGTCATATATTCATATACAGTATATATGAATATTCCATATTCAATGGAAAAAAACGCGTCAAAAAACGTAAGCTAACCCTAACCTGTCACCAACGTAAGCCCTAACCCTAACCTGTCACCAACGTAAGCTAACCCTAACCGCCTTTGTAGACATCACCAACGTAAACCCTGACCCTGACCTGTCACCAACGTAAGCCCTAACCCTAACCCTAACCTGTCACCAACGTAAGCCCTAACCCTAACCCTGACCCTAACCCTGACCCTGACCTGTCACCAACGTAAGCCCCCATTCAGACAGGAGGATGTTCATACCTGTCAGACTGTGGACTGAGCCCTGTGTTAGGCTTACAACATAACAACAATGGCAGAAAGGAAAACGGGCATAAAAGTGTATCCTACAACGTCAGGCTGTTCTTCAAGCCTGTTCTCGGTGTTTGGACAGAAGAACACGCATGTTCTGTGCCAGCTGCAGCAGCCGGGCATGTTGGGCACGCACGGTAAAGTCTGCTTGTTTGCCTTGGTCATTATCGCTAGAAAGCGGCACCGGTATTGCTATATAAAGCTATATTATTGCTATATAAAGCTATATTATTGCTATATAAAGCTATATTATTGCTATATAAAGCTATATTATTGCTATATAAAGCTATATTATTGCTATATAAAGCTATATTATTGCTGTATAAAGCTACACTCCTGTTGTTCCAACAACTCTTTATAGAACATTTTCCGCTGTTCCATCATATCACACACCTGTGTTAAGTCCACATGGTTGTTAGGTTGTTAGGTCCTCAGATGTAAGAAGTTGAACGAAAAAAAAACAATAGGACAAAATAGTCATCCAATGTCACTTGTAGATTGGGGAGAATTACAGCGTCCAGAACACAGCTAGAATGTTACGTTAACAGAACACAGCTAGAATGTTACGTTAACAGAACACAGCTAGAATGTTACGTTAACAGAACGCTGCTGGAATGTTACGTTAACAGAACACAGCTAGAATGTTACGTTAACAGAACGCTGCTGGAATGTTACATTCTAACAGTTTTGTGGACAGTTGTAAACACTGGCGGACTCAGGCGGGGGGCAGGGGGGGGCGAAACTGGGATAGGAAGGACTCGAACTATTCTGAAAATATTGAAACCGAACCTCAGGAGTTCTTCACCTCCCCTTCCGACAGGCTGTCAGTCAGTGTCTGTCTGATCACTGTGGCGACGGCGAAGGGAATGTCCAGAGAGTAAGTTTGGAGGAGAAGGAAGAGTGTATGTATATATATATATATGTCATCTAACTTGAGAAAGACCTAATTCACTGTTACCCCATCAACCCCACCCCACCTTTCCCCCCCAGGACATCACAAACACTCTCACTGTCCTGGGAGGGGCAGCTTGTCCTGGGAGGGGCAGCTTGTCCTGGGAGGGGCAGCTTGTCCTGGGAGGGGCAGCTTGTCCTGGGAGGGGCAGCTTGTCCTGGGAGGGGCAGCTTGTCCTGGGAGGGGCAGCTTGTCCTGGGAGGGGCAGCTTGTCCTGGGAGGGGCAGCTAGAGAGTCCTGCTGCATGTTTTGGGTTTTTTTCTTTTCAAATGCAGATTGACTTCCTCTGTGAAACTGACCTCCCTTAGGGGTGTTATTGTCGCTAGCAACATGGTTTCTAGTGGGCAGCACGGCATTGGTTAAGGCAGTGTTTCTCAACCCTCTCCTCGGGGCGCCCCAATCGCACCACATTATTTGGTCTGTTCCACCACCAGCAAAGCAATTATGGTTTGTACTTGATTAGTTGAATCAGGTGTGCTGGTGGTGGAACAGATCAAATATGTGGTGCGATTGGGGCGCCCCGAGGAGAGGGTTGAGAAACACTGGGTTAAGGGACCACTGGTGTAGGATTGGGAAGGCGGTGTGTTGTTATGCCAGCGATGGTGATATACAGTATGTAGGGTGGTTCCTATATGAAGAGGTGAATATGTTGCCATGGTGATATATGTATGGTGGCTCGTATATGAAGAGGTGAATATGTTGCCATGGTGATATATGTATGGTGGTTCCTATATGAACCTGCGCTGCTAGGATCCTGATGAGAGTGCGCAAATACGATCACATCACACCCATCCTCCACTCACTACACTGGCTTCCCATCTCCTCTCGGATCATTTACAAAATCTCACTGTTAACTCATCAATGCATTCACGGCAACGCACCCCCTTACCTCAAGGACCTGGTCAAGTCCCACAGCCCCTCCACTCGCACTCTCCGCTCATCAAATGCAAACCTCCTCAAACCCACCAAAACCCACCTCCGCTCCATGGGAGACCGGGCCTTCTGCTCCATCGCCCCCGAACTGTGGAACGCCCTCCCTGCCCACCTGAGAGCACCACAGTCGGTCGACTCTTTTAAGAGCGGACTTAAGACTCATCTTTTTAACAAAGCGTTCCAGTAGCCAAATTTGTATTTATTTATTTTTCTTTAGTTTTATGCCACAGTGTCTTTTTAACCTTTCTACTTTTGATGTTTTTAGTGATCTTTATTGTGTTGTGCTGTTTTTGTTTCTTTTATTGACTGTAGCACTTTGAGATTCTTGAAATTGCTTTATAAATAAAATCCATTATTATTATTATTATTATTAAGAGGTGAACATGTCGCCAAACCTCTGGTCTCTCTCCACAGGCTCACAAGCTCCACATCAGCCTCCTAACCAGGAAGAAGGATGGAGCGAAGAAAGCCCAGAAGAAGATGGCCGCCACGGTGTCGACCAACAACGAGGCCAACCTGAAAAAGTAACCCTCTCTCTCTTTTTTTTTTTCTTAATCTCTCCATTTGTTTGTTAGGGTCAATGGTGTGTGTAGAAATGTACCTTGTCTTGTCTTGTTGTGTTGTGGTGAAGGGAGAGTCATATGTTTGTGTTTGATGGTCTGGGTGGCGAATGGACGTGAGTGAGTGGTGAGTGTTTAACACGAGGTAGACAGTAAGGAGGAGCGGACAGAGGGACAGGTGGACACAGAGGGACATAGAGGGCGTACTTGTGGATCTTATGAAGCTTGCGATGGGATATTGATACTGTTGTACTGAATGCACCCTGGCACTGTGATAACATCTTCTACCCCCCCCCACCCCCCCACCAGGTCTGTGTCAGTCAGCTCAGAGGGCCAGGCGGCGGTGAAGGAGGAGGTAAAGGGGGAGGCGAACCCCCCAGTAGAGGAGCTGGTGGTGGTGGAAGCCCCCCCTCGCAGAGAGCTGCCCCCACACCTCCAGACACCCCCGGTATGTATCACACCACTCGTTGTCTTTTAGTCAAATCTCAGATATTTAAACCATTTTAATAACGGCTTGGAATGTTCTAATGCTCGTATCTTTAGCTCTGACTCTCTCTCTCTGTGTGTTCTCTCTCCGTCAGATCCCAGAGGAGTTTGACATAGATTCACAACACCGGGACGACTCTAGTATGACAGCAGAGTACGCCAAGGAGATCTTTGACTACCTCAAGGCCCGCGAGGTGAGAGACAGCACTGACACCCTGATGTAGAGAGAAGGACACGAAAGCATCAAAAGTCAAGTTTAGTACTGGGCTAGTTTAGTACGAGGCTAGTTTAGTACAAGGCTAGTTTAGTACAAGGCTAGTTTAGTACTAGGCTAATGTCTATGTTCTCCTAACCTTGTTGAGACCAGGCTTTCCTAGTTTGGAATGCCTAGGGAAGTCCTTTGCAGAAAGTAGCTACAAAGGAATGGACCTATCGCTAAGCCACGCCCCCTTTGAAAACTCGGACAAACAAACAACGCTTCACTGACAGTGACTGACTGACCGACCGTGACTGAATGACATCCAACGACTTACAATGGTGGCGAGTTGGCAAATTTCTGATTTCTGATTCACCACAGCAAGTAATAGACATGTTTCTTCTTAAAGATGACAAGAATATTTTGTCTAGAAGCTTTTCACCACCAGGTATTAGCGAGTTGTTTGTCTTGAGTTTTCTGCCTGTCGTGACTTTTGCTGTGATATGATTGGACAATTTCGATTCTGGGGGGGTGGCTTAGCGATAGGTCCATTGCGTTGTGACGCATCAAACCAATCAGATACCTTGTTTGGGCGGAGCTTAAAAAAATAATAATCAGGTTTTCTAATCCTAACCCATCATAACCCATCATAAACCAGCATAGTCCTGCCCAGTTGCAATGTTGTTACACACATAACGAGCTACCTTTCTATGGGCCAGTTCAATCACAGCCAGATTGGCTAATCTAAAATTCTCCAGACCTCCAAAAGAGACTGTGACCTGTGAGAATGTGATTTGGAGGGTATTCGGTTGTTAAGTCTGCCGTCAAACGTGACGTTTAGCAATTTCCGGGTCCAAACCAGAAATTCCCCGCACCAGAGTACCAGTGTACTAAAGCACCAGAGTACCAGTGTACTACAGCACCAGAGTACCAGTGTACTAAAGCACCAGAGTACCAGTGTACTAAAGCACCAGAGTACCAGTGTACTAAAGCACCAGAGTACCAGTGTACTAAAGCACCAGAGTACCAGTGTACTACAGCACCAGAGTACCAGTGTACTAAAGCACCAGAGTACCAGTGTACTAAAGCACCAGAGTACCAGTGTACTAAAGCACCAGAGTACCAGTGTACTAAAGCACCAGAGTACCAGTGTACTAAAGCACCAGAGTACCAGTGTACTAAAGCACCAGAGTACCAGTGTACTAAAGCACCAGAGTACCAGTGTACTAAAGCACCAGAGTACCAGTGTACTAAAGCACCAGAGTACCAGTGTACTACAGCGGTAGAATAACAGTTCAATCGTTTTTTTAGACTGGGATCTATTCATACAACAAGGGACACATCAGCACTTTCCTGTTTTTCCCATATTTGTCAGCGTCTTTGAGCCTCGGAAAAGCGCTATATAAATATAATTAATTATTATTATTACTGAGGCATTTCGAAGAAAGCGCCTCAGCCAACTTTGGACCCGGAAACACGTCACGACTTAACAACCGAGCGGCTCTCTCCTCTGCAGGAGAAGTTCGTCCTGGGGGACTACATGGCCGTCCAGCCCTACCTGACCACGGGGATGCGGGCCATCCTGGTGGACTGGCTGGTTGAGGTCCAGGAGAACTTTGAGCTGAACCACGAGACCCTGTACCTGGCCGTGAAGGTGACGGACCACTACCTGGCCTCCGGCCCCGTCAACAAGGAGAGCCTGCAGCTCATAGGCTCCACCGCCATGCTCATCGCATCCAAGTTCGAGGTGAGGATACGCACACACACACACACACACACACACACACACACACACACACACACACACAACCACATAGAGGTCTTGTCTGCAGGGTTCCCACGGGTCCTTGAAAGTTTGTGAATTTGAGAAGAAAAAATATCACAGTCTTTTTGAAAATAGACATGGGTCATTGAAAGTGCTTGAATTCCCCTCTCTCTCTCTCTTTCTCTCTCTCTCTCTCTCTCTCTCTCTCTCTCTCTCTCTCTCTCTCTCTCTAAAAAAATAATATATATATCCAAAAATGTTTTACTTAGCTTGTCAACTAGTAAATAAGTCTCTGTATTGCTTAACTTTACTCATATTTCATAATGTATTGTTTTGTTGTGCTGTGGTAGAGAAGGCAAGAGACCATCTAGTGTTCACACATTCAAGCCTCTCTTTTTCATTGTTGTCTGTGAGCGGATAGTTCCTATTACTGTATATACATTCTCATCTAGATCTGTCTCAAACTACGCCGTGTTGGGTCCTTGAATTTGAGGGAATTGAGTCTTGAAAGTCCTTGAAAGGTGCTTGAATGTGATGTTTCAGAAGGTGTGGGAAGGAACCCTGTGTTTGCATTTGTCAAAGATCTGTCCGTCTAAACCTAGCGTGTCATGTAATAATTAATTAATAATTTTGCCATTTAGCAGACGCCTTTATCCAAAGCGACTTACAATTACGAATTACAGGGACATTCCCCCTGGAGTAACTGAGGGCTAAGTACCTTACTCAAGGGCACACTAGTAGTGGTGTGGCTTCAGGCGGGATTTGAACTCACAACCTTCCGATCACAAGTCCAACTCACTATCCACTAGACCACCACTACCCCTTCATGTGACTCGATAGATTCAAGGTACACACAGGTGGAACGCTGGGTTCTACTGTCAGGTTCTGTTAGAATGTCAGTTAGAATCTAAACAACCAAAAACCTTTTCACAGTGTTTGGAATGTTGATGAGTCGAGTGTCTTCGCTCTCTTTGCCGTAACCCTGCCTGTCTTCTTCTTCTTCTTCTTCTGTGGCCAGGAGCGCTTGCCGCCTTGCGTGGACGACTTCCTGTACATCTGTGACGACGCCTACAAGAGGGAGGAGCTTATCTCCATGGAGACCACCATCCTGCAGACGCTGGGCTTTGACATCAGCATCCCGGTCCCTTACCGGTTCCTACGACGCTACGCCAAGGTGTGTGTGTGTGTGTGTGTGTGTGTGTGTGTGTTTACACTCTGACGTTACGCTGTGGTCGCCCCCCCCAAACCACCTCTCCATCTCTTCTACCCCCTCCCCCCCCACCCCATCTCTTACTCAGGGTTCCCACGCTAATCTCAAAAAGCCTTAAAGTCTAAAATCCAGCAATCCAATTTATACGGCCTAAAAAGGTACCAAGTTTCAGTTATTCGGTCTAAAAATGAGGTGCTAGCTAGGTCTTAACGAGATCCTGCAAGGACATCAGTCCGACCACGTCTATTTACGTGGAAATGAATCAAGCTGGAACCAAAAAAAAGCCAATTCGCTTCCTTTTTTGTCTGTATGGCAGTGAAATCCCTAATGTCATCACCTCGAGGATGACAAAAAGCTATCATATGGTGTCGCGATAGGTTTAAAATTATATTCAAAGAGGTCTAAAAAAAGGTCTAAAAAGGTCTAAAAATGACTTCTTTTTAAAAATATTAATACTGCATGTGTGTGCCTGGTGTGCTTGTCTAACGTGTGTGTGTCTCCACAGTGTGTGTGTGTGTAACGTGTGTGTGTGTCTAATGTGTGTGTGTCTCCACAGTGTGTGAGTGTGTAACGTGTGTGTGTCTCCACAGTGTGTGTGTGTCTAATGTGTGTGTGTCTCCACAGTGTGTAACGTGTGTGTGTGTCTCCACAGTGTGTGTAACGTGTGTCTGTCCTAACCCTAACCCTCCACAGTGTGTGAGCGCCAACATGGAGACGCTGACCCTGGCGCGGTACGTGTGTGAGCTGAGCCTGCAGGAGATGGACATGGTACCAGAGAGAGGCTCTCTGCTGGCCTCCGCCTGTCTGCTGCTGGCCCTGGTCACCAAGGGCCTGGGGGGATGGGTGAGTTACTCTACACACACACACACACACACACACACACACACGCTGGTTACCAAGGGCCTGGGGGGATGGGTGAGTTACTCTACACACACACACACACGCACGCAGGCAGGCAGGCCGCAAAGGTCTTAAATATCACTTGGTAGGTCTTACATATTATTAGGATTTGGAAATTGCGATAACTTCTCTGTATCGTGTTTAAATGTGTTTGGGCGGAAACATCCAGTCTGCAACGTAAGCAGCCTGGTAATTAGCAGTATGGTAATTAGCAGCAGTATGGTAATTAGCCTATCAGTCGTTCTGCAACATCAGGGATAACTGACCTCCGGACAGCGTTTGGGTCTGTCAGCCCTAAAAGCGGTGGGGTGCTGTGGGCGCTAAATACCGTAGCTAAACGCCTATCCAACACCTTTTGTTGTTTTCACTACGTTTTTAACCAGCAGCTCTCTGCTCTCTCTCCACCCCCCTCCCCTCCCCTCTCTCCACCCCCCTCCCCTCCCCTCTCTCCACCCCCCTCTCCTCCCCTCTCTCCACCCCCCTCCCCTCCCCTCTCTCCACCCCCCTCCCCTCCCCTCTCTCCACCCCCCTCCCCTCCCCTCTCTCCACCCCCCTCCCCTCCCCTCCCCTCTCTCCACCCCCCTTCCCTCCCCTCTCTCCACCCCCCTCCCCTCCCCTCTCTCCACCCCCCTCCCCTCTCTCCAGACCCCCATCCTGCAGTACCATTCTGGCTACTCCGTGTCGGAGCTCGCCCCCCTGGTACGGAGACTCCACGCCATGCTCAACGCCCCCGAGGACGACAAGCTGCGAGCGGTCAGGAGCAAATACTCCCACAAGTAAGGACGGGCTCATGCTAATCCTGCTACTGATACATACTTTAAAGTGACATTTCCCCAGGGAAATGCTGCGTTTTCACTTATTAAGATAATTAACAATCAATGGCAGTTTGTGCTCCACCACCCCTCCCCCCTAATTAAAGTTTTTCCAACACCAATCTATCTGAAGGACATTGATGCTAAATGAAGATATTTCAGTTAAGATACTAGCAGAGGTGTTTTAGCACAGAGGCTGTTCTGTCTCTGTCAACATGGGATCAAACCGTCATCCATCTGATATTCAACACTCATATCTGTGTACCGGGACTCATCCCATTCATATGAAGTTGTTCCCACCAGTGGTGTAGTCTACGTGATACGCAGGACTACGCCGTATACCCACTAGGAAAGGCCAAGGATTTGCGTATACCCACTAGAAAATGCGAGAGGATACGTAACGGCGTTTTGTGACAGAACTTTCACACTTTTATTCATAAAATTCACCCCGTCTGTGTTACGAAGCACTTACTTCGAACTTTCTAACATGTTTGTTATCGCATAACCAGTCGTTCAGAATGCTAGTCTCAGTATTTCCCCTACAGAGCCTTGGGGTGGGCGGGCCGCGAATTTGCGAAACCTAGGATGGTAGGGGGAGGCAGGGCAATACCGCTACCTGATTGGTTGGCGAAGCACTCCCTCATTGGCTGGTGAGTCTCTCGTGCCCTGCCTCCCCTTACCATCCTAGGTTTCGCAAATTCGCGGGCGGGCCAGACCTCCACACACAGCTTCGTGCCGCTGGAGAATGGTTTGGTTTTGGTTTTGTTTTAGCGCGAGAGAGTTTTTGCAGGGTGAAAGCTCTGTAGAAGAAAGTAAGCAAGTTGAAACGTTAGCAAATGTAATTACTGTGTTCTGACAGAGAAAGTTGGTTCAAATTAGTCGTTATTATTGTGATTAGAAAGTGTCTGATTATAGTTTCATGGTGTGAATAATAGTGTCAAAGAACTAGCAAGCTAGCTAGCTCAGAGGTGATTAGATGAGCTAGTCTGCTGCACACTTGCCAGCTAAAGAGCTAACTGGAGGCACTTTATTATTTTACTTAAAGTAGATATACTATCTTTCTTATTCTGCTAGAGTTGGGCTTTATGGTAATACCATAATGGCATATACAGTACATGGACAGTGGATTGAAGCATTGGAACAAACCCTCACTCATTGGAAATGTCTGTTTTTTGTAGTTGGACATATGATTTTCTTACAGGTGAGAGAGTAAGTAAAGACAGCATCTGACGGCATTGCCCACAGCAACCCAATATTAAATTAGAATGATGTTATGATTTGATATGAATTCAATGTATACCTCTTATTAAATTATAAATACTCTGGTTGTTATATTTGCCTTTTGGTTGACAGCAAAAGAGGGAGAGAGGAGGATAGAGAGGGAGAGAATGAGAGAGAGCAGGATGGAGTCAGCACACCAGAGAGAGAGAGAGCAAGAACCAGGTGAGAAAGTGGACAGGTAGTCAAGACCACATAAGTAAGTAGCCTCGAGCCTAATGGCCCTTAGGGGGCAGGAGCCTATCTCCTGTTTCTGTAGCGTGAGGCAGCTTGATGTACAAGTACAGTCCATGCCACCCCCCCCCCCCCAAGGCAGCAAACACCGGTGTAGATGCATACTGTATGCATAAGTGATTGTGGTGGTGCTTATGGGGTGTCGCTACGGGACAGGTGTCGCTCTGACTGGGAGGGCAAAATCACAGTATACCCACTAGAAAAAAGTAGACTATACACCACTGGTTCCCACTGAGTAATGGATAGCATTTTGTGAGCTTAGAATGATAAGGTTCTATCTCCGTTTAGAATGATAAGGTTCTATCTCCGTTTAGAATGATAAGGTTCTATCTCCGTTTAGAATGATAAGGTTCTATCTCCGTTTAGAATGATAAGGTTCTATCTCCGTTTAGAATGATAAGGTTCTATCTCCGTTTAGAATGATAAGGTTCTATCTCCGTTTAGAATGATAAGGTTCTATCTGCGTTTAGAATGATAAGGTTCTATCTCCGTTTAGAATGATAAGGTTCTATCTCCGTTTAGGGCAGTTCAGAGATATTGAGCGTCAAAGTTTCTACATTCCACATTATGTTTTGTGAGATGGAACCTTTGTATTTTATGAATTACTAACTAAAAAAATAACACCACACAGGCGTTAATAAACACCTAATGGATCAGATTATGTAAAAAAAAAACTAAATTTTGACAAAAATGGAGATATAACCTTATATATATATATTTTTTTTTAATATACATTTATTTTTCAGATTTTATCCCTTTTTCACCCAATTTGGTATCCAATTGAACCCAACCTAGCATCCAATTATCCCCTGCCTATTGCGAAGGATCCGCCGCACGACCCCGTGGCCGGCAGCCCCAGAGGAGGCCGCCAGGCAGACTAGCTGACTGGCTCCTCGAGCCCAGCACCGTTATTCCGGCACCTAGGGGGCGGTGTTGCGCGACGGATCCTTGTCCGGAAATACTCCTATACCCACGCTCGGGAGCGGCCGCCCAATATGCCGCTCCCTGTGTGCCTCGGCCATATCCGGATCTGGCGAGCTGGGATTCGAACCCAGTCCCCGGTGGGCAGCATGCACTAGTGGCCAGTGCTTAGACCGCTACACCACCGTGGGGCACAGAACCTTATCATTCTAACTAAGTCACGATTTGTAACGGATTGTTTTATGTCTCATGTGTTTTGCTGACAGGGTGTTCTTTGAGGTGGCCACCCTCCCCCCCGTGGAGGCAGAGACGCTGGAGGCGGCGTTACTGCAGTGACACAGCAGCAGATTCTACATCAGGAGAGCGTTCCTTCTGAAGACTAGTGTATATATTTGGTCATATTGTATTATTTATACATTTGTACAAGTTCAACGTTTGTTTAGTATGTTGCTATTTTAGAGGTAAAAGAAAAGAAAAAAGAAAGACATTCATCTCTGTGTCGTGTAACTTGGTGTCAGTGTTCCTGTCAGAGTAGTTGAACCATGTCTGTCTGTCTTTCTATGCATGTATGTACCGGTATATGTATGTGCTTTGTTTTTTTACGGTGTACAGTACATCATGAAACTTACAAGGGATGATTCAACAATGTTATGCTATTTTTGTAATGACTGCCAGTATGCACAAAATAAAGAGAACTGTTTTTATTCTTGTTTTAACACACTATCTTGTCATTTCTTCATCAATAGTTTGGCACTTACAGTTTTTCTCAATTGCTAAAACACATTTCACAAAACTTTCCTCCATTTTCCCAAAACTCTAAACACAACACACTTTTCTAAAGCTACATAAGCAAAACCACACCTTCTCTCTTCAAAACTCAAACTTTCACACCAAAACAGCTGCTCAAAGCCTGCAAAAATGTAAACACTATAAGCATTTTTTCACAACTGCCAAAGCACATTTTTAGAAACCTTACAGTAACTGTTCTCAGAATATATCACTGTAGAGTATTGGGCATTCATAGATTTGTGTGTTTCATATGAATAGTATGTACATCTACAGAAAATACAGTATGTAAAAAATATCCTTTTCCAGTATGTATATGTTCTTCATGAATGTTTTACTGTAATGCTTGGCTAATTTTACTATATAACTAAAAGACATTACAGTACAGTAATTCGAACTTGATCTTACGTGTGGACAATCGACTTCTTTTTAAAGGGATCTCTTGACCATTCTGAAGTACGCATTCACCCACAGGGGTGGGTGAGAGTTACAGTAATTGAAATAGTATAACTTCCTTCAATGTTACGGTACATGTGGGAATACGGTACATGTGGGAAAACTAGGGTTAGGGTTAGGTGCTAGGGTGACTTGGTAGTTGGTACATGCTGGCATGTCTAACCTTAACCCTAATCCTAACCCTAACCTTACTGTAACCCTAGCACCTAACCCTAACCCTAGTTTTCCCACATGTATGATAGTCATGCATAAAAATAAATCTGTGCTCCCTGTCTAACGTTATATCTAACGTTACATATTTTAAGGCTGATTTTGCATGATAGTCATGCATTTTTAGATATCTATTTCCCCCCTTTAAATGGCATATGATGTCCGAAATGTTACTAAAGTTCAGCCGCGAAGTTGTTGCACTGTTGTCCTATCGAGTTTTACAGTAAATAAAGGTTTGAAAAAAATGTACCGTATTCCCACATGTACCTTAACATGTACAATACTGTACTGTATCACAACTCAATGCAAAACTACAGAGGATCCATTACACACAACAATACTCACTGAAAACAATGTTCAGGGTGTGATGTTTTTTACATTTATTACACTCCCCCCCCCCCCCTACAATGACTCAGCTGAAACACTCCCCCCCCCCCCCTCTGAAGTGTGATGTCATATCTCATATCCATTATGGCCTGATAGCACTGAACTGCCGGAAATATTCTTTCCTGCACATTGGCGCTAACGTAATGTTTTATATATTTAAAAAATAACATTGAAATAAAGTTTTAGATTGGATTTTTATATTGTTAATATATATGTTTAACATTATTTAGGCAGTTGATGTTCTTTTACCCCTCTCTGTCTGCGCCCCCTAGTGGCGAGGAGGCCCTAGGCATGTGCCGAGGATGCCTCTGTGGTCTATCATCCAAATACAGCAGGGATGTACCTGTAGTACTCCTGTGTGGCCAGCAGATGGCTGTAATGGAACATCTGGCACATCTACAGGCCCCCGTGCCTTCAGTTAGAGCAGAATTATCACACTGATTCACCAGCATCAGGTAGACTCAGTGTAAATGTTTCTTTGAGAGAACTCGTTGTGCGTGCCGCCCATATCAGGACCCTTACACACAGCGAGCAGAGGTGACTTACAGAGAGAATAACTAGGAGCGATCTGGCCACACACGAATATGGCTCTTTTCATCAGCTTGTAATATACTGTATATATCACATTAGATAGATAGATAGATAGATAAATACTTTATTTATCCCCGTGGGGAAATTCATTTTGCCGCGCCACTCCACTAAAAACCACACATAACAACACAACACAACATAAAGGACAGACAACAACACTGGGCCAGCCATGTACTTCATTATAGAGAATAGATAGATAGATAGATAGATAAATAGATAGATAAATAGATAGATAGATACATACATACATACATACATACATACATACATACATACATACATAGATAGATAGATAGATAGGTAGGTAGATTGATACATAGATAGATAGATAGAGAGAGAGAGAGATAGATAGATAGATAGATAGATAGGTACTTTATTGATCCCAGAGGGGAGATTGAGGTGTTACAGCAGCAGTTATGGAACATTACAGTAACAGACTCTGATCACCCTGATCCAGCCAGCCAGAGGAGTTGTACAGTCTTATTGCGGCAGGCGGAAAAGATGTCCGCGCTGTGTAGTGCAGCGTGGTTGTAACAAGGAGCTTCTCTGCTCTGCCACAGTGTCATTAGATTAGATCAGTGTTTCTCAACCCTCTCCTCGGGGACCACCAGCCATTCCACATATCTGATCTGTTCCACCACCAGCACACCTGATTCAACTAATCAAGTAAAGCAATTATGGTTTATACTTGATTAGTTGAATCTGGTGTGCTGGTGGTGGAGGAACAGATCAAACATGTGGAATGGCTGGTGGTCCCCGAGGAGAGGCTGGTGGTCCCCGAGGAGAGGCTGGTGGTCCCCGAGGAGAGGCTGGTGGTCCCCGAGGAGAGGCTGGGGGTCCCCGAGGAGAGGCTGGGGGTCCCCGAGGAGAGGCTGGGGGTCCCCGAGGAGAGGCTTGAGAAACACTGGATTAGATTCAATGTTATTGTCATTGCAGAGTACAAGTACTAGAGAACTGAATGGGTCAGCCCTGGCAACAGTAGCCCCCACTCCCCCTGACACCCCAGCAGCACCCCAACAGCAACTGCCTCCCCTTACCAACACCAGGAGCCAGGGAGCATGCTTCACACCTGGAGACACCGGTACTCACAGCTTTATAACATCTGAGCAGGTGAGAAGGCAGCTTTCCAGGGTGAATGTGAACAAGTCCAGAGGTCCAGACAACATCAACCCCAGGGTTCTGAAGGTGTGTGCTGGAGAGCTGGCGGACACATTCCAACATCTCTTCAGTCTATCTCTAAGACTGAGGAGGGTGCCACAGCTCTGGAAGACCTCTTGCATCGTCCCAGTGCCAAAGAAGGGACGGCCCAGCACCCCAAACGACTACAGACCTGTCGCCCTGACACCACAGGTCATGAAGATCCTGGAGAGGCTAGTGCTGCAACACCTTAAGCCCCAGGTGAAGGACTTCCTGGACCCCCGGCAGTTTGCATACCAGGAGAGCATGGGGGTGGAGGACGCCATCATTTACATGCTGCACAGGGCCTACACACACCTGGAGAGGCCACAGAGCATGGTGAGGACCATGTTCTTCGACTTCTCCAGTGCATTTAACACTATCAAGCCATCACTGCTGGCTGACAAACTAGCAGTGATGTGTGTGGAGGACTCCCTGACGGCTTGGATCCACAACTACCTCACAGACAGGCGTCAGTATGTGAGACTGCAGGGCTGTCAGTCTGAGGTGGTGGTGTGCAACACCGGTGCCCCCCAGGGAACTGTTCTGTCACCCTTTCTCTTCACCCTCTATACCTCCGACTTCCAGTTTAGCTCCGACCAGTGCCACCTGCAGAAGTTTTCGGATGACTCCTCTATCGTCGGTTACATCACAGACGACAGGGATGAGGAGTACAGGGCCCTGGTGGAGAGCTTCGTGCAGTGGTGCGACACCAACTACCTTTTGCTTAACACTAGCAAAACAAAGGAGTTGGTGGTGGATTTTAGGAGGAAGAGAAGGACCCCAGCCCCCATCACCATCAAGGGGGTGGAAGTCGAGAGGGTGGACTCCTACAGGTACCTGGGAGTACAAATTAATAACAAACTGGACTGGACTGACAACACCGAGGCTCTTCTCAGGAAAGGGCAGAGCAGACTGTTTTTCCTGAGAAGGCTGAGGTCTTTCGGTGTCTGCAACAAGCTGCTGCAAATGTTTTACCAGTCGGTGGTTGCCAGCGTTCTGTTCTTCGCCGTGGCCTGCTGGGGTGGAAACATCTGTGCCAGGGATGCTGCGAAGCTAAACAAACTGGTGAAGAAGGCCAGCTCTGTGGTGGGGACCGGGCTGGACAGCCTAGAGGTGGTGGCAGAACAGAGGATGGGGAAAAAACTGGCGGCCATGCTGGCCAATCCCTCCCACCCGATGTACTGCGAGCTGGCAGGGATGAGGAGCAAGTTCAGCCACAGATTTGTTCTCCCCCGTCAAAGTACAAAAAGATTTGGACAGTCCTTTATTCCAGCTGCACTCCGACTCTACAACCAGGCCCTGCAGGGTGGGGGAGACCTGGAGATGGAACTTTTGGAACTTTTTACTTATTGAGCCTGCACTGTTTTATGTTTTTTATTGAATGTTTTTCTGTTTTCTGTACTGAATGTTTTCTGCCCTAACTGAGCTGTTTGACAACAAAATTTCCCCATTGGGGACAATAAAGGTTTTCAATCAAAAAAAAAGGGTCCTGAGGATCCTGTACTTCCTGAGTCTCTGAGATGGTCGGGGGTCAGACAGACCGTGGCTGGGGTGCTAGCCTAGCAGGTATGATGATGCTTGCTGCCTCCGTCGACACCGGGTTGCCTGGAGGGACTCGATGGTTTGAGTTTGGGTGTTTGGTGCCAACGATGCGCTGGGCGGTTTCCACCCCCCCTGTTCCTTCCAGGGCCTTCCAGGGCCTTCCGGTCGGACACATTGCAGTTGCCGTACCTCACTGTGATGCAGTTGGTGAGTGCCCTACGTCTGTGTTTGTGTTAGATGAGTGGGGCAGTCCGACTCATATTTTTTTTCTTTTTATTGTGACAGAGACAGTAGAGATTTGACAGGAAGGATGGGTGAGAGAGAGAGAAGGGATGACATGCAGGATATGTCCACGGCCGGAATCGAACCGGGAACCCTGCGGTTACATGGTCAACGCTTATTCCGCTACGCCACCTAAGCGCCCCTAGATGAGTTTTCTGGTTGTGTTCTGAGAGACAGTAGTGCTAAACCTTAATGAACTGGGCTTTAGCAGTCAGTCACAAACACAGTCTGACTGCTGAACTCAACTCACCGGTCAAGGGAAGAGTAGATTAGATCTAGATAGATAGAGTAGAGGTACATGAGTCAGTCAGGAGGGAAATAAATAAAGTATCTCTCTCTCTCCCCCTCTCTCTCTCTCTCTCTCTCTGATTCTCACTTTGTCTCGCTTAGCTCTCCCTTGACATTGGCCATCAGGGCGTGTGGGGCTTACTAAACAACAGCTAAACAACAGCTAAGCTCTAGCTAATTGTGTGTGTGTGTGTGTGTGTGTCGTTTTCTTGCGCTGCTGATGTATTAGCATTCACATTTCCCTGGATGGGGGAAATAGAAAGGTCAACCCCTCCCATCCTCCCATCCTCCCCTCCTCCCATCCTCCCATCCTCCCATCCTCCCCTCCTCCCCTCCTCCCATCCTCCCCTCCTCCCCTCCTCCCATCCTCCCATCCTCCCCTCCTCCCATCCTCCCATCATCCCCTCCTCCCATCCTCCCCTCCTCCCATCCTCCTATCCTCCCATCCTCCCATCATCCCCTCCTCCCATCCTCCCCTCCTCCCATCCTCCTATCCTCCCCTCCTCCCCTCCTCCCATCCTCCCATCCTCCCATCCTCCCATCCTCCCATCCTCCCATCCTCCCATCCTCCCCTCCTCCCATCCTCCCCTCCTCCCATCCTCCCCTCCTCCCATCCTCCCATCATCCCCTCCTCCCATCCTCCCCTCCTCCCATCCTCCTATCCTCCCATCCTCCCATCCTCCCATCCTCCCATCCTCCCATCCTCCCCTCCTCCCATCCTCCCCTCCTCCCATCCTCCCATCCTCCCATCCTCCCTCCCATCCTCCCATCCTCCCATCCTCCCCTCCTCCCATCCTCCCATCCTCCCATCCTCCCATCCTCCCATCCTCCCCTCCTCCCATCCTCCCATCCTCCCATCCTCCCATCCTCCCTCCCATCCTCCCATCCTCCCCTCCTCCCATCCTCCCCTCCTCCCCTCCTCCCATCCTCCCCTCCTCCCATCCTCCCCTCCTCCCATCCTCCCCTCCTCCCATCCTCCCCTCCTCCCATCCTCCCCTCCTCCCCTCCTCCCATCCTCCCCTCCTCCCCTCCTCCCATCCTCCCATCCTCCCATCCTCCCCTCCTCCCCTCCTCCCCTCCTCCCATCCTCCCCTCCTCCCATCCTCCCATCCTCCCTCCCTCCCATCCTCCCATCCTCCCCTCCTCCCATCCTCCCCTCCTCCCATCCTCCCTCCC
>NC_137682.1:648873-661373 GCF_963989245.1 Nansenia antarctica | reverse complement strand
AAGCCTGAAGGGGACCCTAAGAGTTACCGTCCCATCTCTCTGCTATGCATCCCCTTCAAGATCCTCGAGCGTCTCATCTACGCCCGCATTGAACCAATTGTCGACCCGCTGCTCCCACGTGAGCAGGCCGGGTTCCGACGCGGGAGGTCGACCGTAGATCAAGTCACCCTTATGACTCAAGACATCGAGGATTGCTTTTCGGCAAAAAAGAAGGCCGGGGCCGTCTTTATAGACCTGACGGCTGCCTACGATACCGTATGGCATCGCGGCCTCTCCTGCAAGCTGCTCCGCCTGCTGCCGGACAGGCACATGGTCAGAATGATCATGGAGCTCATCCGTAACCGCAGCTTTACCCTCACCACCGGTCGCGGACAGCTAAGCAGGCTCCGACGCCTTAAGAACGGCGTCCCTCAGGGATCGGTCCTGGCCCCCCTCCTCTATAATATCTACACCTATGACCTGCCCAACACACTCTCGCGGAAGTACGCCTACGCAGACGACCTCGCAGTGGTGTACTCTGCTGGAAATTGGCAGTCTGTGGAGGGGATTCTGAGCCAGGACATGCAGACACTAGTGGCATACTTCCGGAAATGGAGATTGAAGCTTAGCGAGGCAAAGACGGTGTCGGCTGCCTTCCACCTTAACAACAGGGAGGCTAAACGTGAGCTTAGAGTACACCTAGATGGAACTCCCCTGCCATGTTCCGCTGAGCCAATCTATCTCGGCGTGACATTGGACAGGACGCTCACGTTTCGCCGACACCTCGAGTCACTGCGCAAGAAGTTAACAGCTCGTGTGGCGTTGATGAGGCGACTGGTTGGCTCGGGCTGGGGCGCCGGCGCAAGGACCTTGCGCACGGCAGCCCTAGCCCTCGTTTATTCAACTAGTGAATACTGCGCCCCAGTATGGTGTCGCAGTGCCCACACCCGCCTCATCGACTCGCCTATAAACGAAGCCTTGCGCATTGTGACAGGATGCCTGCGTCCTACCCCCGTGGACAACCTTCCCATCCTAGCAGGCATCCAGCCCGCAGGCCTCCGCCGCATGGGAGCCACAGCACGTCTCGCCTGCCGGGCCGTGGAGCTTAATAACCATCTGCTCCATGATAGGCTCACTATAACAGCGGAGCCCTCCCGGCGTCTCAAGTCGAGACACCCATTTGTGCCTGCCGCACAGGATCTCAGGCAGCAATGCAGAGATCTCAACATCAGTGCGGCAGGATGGGCGGATTATATGTGGCGCGCGGAGTGGGAGGCTAACACCTCCAAACTCCGCGACCACATCCCAGTCGCCGGCGCTGAGCCCCTCGGGATGGACTTGCCAAGGCTATCCTGGGTGAGGCTCAATCGTCTCCGGACCGGCGTCGGGCGTTTCCGCTCATCAATGCACAGATGGGGCTTGGCCCCAAATGCGTCGTGCGAGTGTGGCGCAGAGGACCAAACCGCAGATCATATTATCCTGGATTGCCCGGTGTACCACCCACCCAACGGGATGCATGGTCTGTCGGTACTAGATGACGAGACGATGACGTGGCTTCTGGAGGGGTGTCCAGAAATATAGCCCGGGTGAGCCCCTCAACCAGGTCTCGGGGTGGTAAAAGGGTAGCCCCTCGGCCCCGAGCCTGGTGGAGTGGAGAGGAAAAACAACAACCCATACGCCGAAGAAGAAGAAGTTCTTTGGTCTGTGAGAACCCTTCTTTTGATTCAAGTTCTTTGGTCTGTGAGAACCCTTCTTTTGATTCAAGTTCTTTGGTCTGTGAGAACCCTTCTTTTGATTCAAGTTCTTTGGTCTGTGAGAACCCTTCTTTTGATTCAAGTTCTTTGGTCTGTGAGAACCCTTCTTTTGATTCAAGTTCTTTGGTCTGTGAGAACCCTTCTTTTGATTCAAGTTCTTTGGTCTGTGAGAACCCTTCTTTTGATTCAAGTTCTTTGGTCTGTGAGAACCCTTCTCTTGATTCAAGTTCTTTGGTCTGTGAGTGGTTGAGCTGTTGAGCCCTCCAGAGGTCTGCTGTAGGGTCATGTGACTCCGTAGTAAAACCCCTTCATTACTATACAGGAGGGTGCAATACTATGGTTACTGTTAGAACGTCCTCCCCTGTGAAACAAAGAACATGTAAATGTACAAGAAGACAAACAACAACTCTCTGGTAATGTCCTGATCTGATCTGATGTGGAATACAGTTACTGATTAGTTTTCTGATGTTAATCTAATCACTGGACGCTATAATCACAGTTCTATGTATGGATGTTGATTATGGTTTTACTGTAATGTCACTGAGATGCGATCAAACATGATATGACCTCCATTAGACTACTGGATCAGTATAACCTATTAATGCTGTTATAACCTATTCATGCTGTAATAACCTATTAAAGCTGTTATAACCTATTCATGCTGTAATAACCTATTAAAGCTGTCATAACCTATTCATGCTGTAATAACCTATTAAAGCTGTTATAACCTATTAAAGCTGTTATAACCTATTAATGCTGTAATAACCTATTAAAGCTGATGCTTTGCTAAGCAAACAGAGAACTGAGTGTGTTCTTGTTGTCTTTGTATACACACATTATAACTACTAGTAATAATAATAATAATAATAATAACTTTATTTGTATAGCGCTTTTCCTGCAAACGTTGCAGCTCAAAGTGCTTTAATCATTATATAAAAATAAATAAATATATAATATAATATTATTTAATATTTTACTTAAATGCAATATTAAAAGTGTGGTAACCTGACTTCAATAATCACGCCAGTGGTGCGGTTTCATAACTTTAATACCGGAGACTTGTAGTTCACGTGCCAGAGTACATTCACAGACAGAAATCCCCTTCCGCATAACACACATTGACCACACCCCCACTTCCTGTGTCATGACCTGTAAGGTTAGGGGTCATCACCATAACGATCTAATAATGTATCCAAATTACCCATTATAACAAAAAGGATGGGTTTTTATAATCTTAATTTTATTATTTAGTCATTTAAAGGCAATATTAAAAAGATGGGTTTTTAGTCTTGACATATTTGCTGAGGTTGCATCCCTAATGTAAACTGGCAGTGCATTCCACAATCTGGAGCATAAAATGAGAATGCAGCCTCACCAAATCTCCTCTTTTGTACATGTGGTACACAGAGAAAACCAGCGTCAGAAGACCTGAGAGCTCTATTGGGCTGATATGCTAGCAGAAGACCTGAGAGCTCTATTGGGCTGATATGCTAGCAAAAGGTCTTTCAGATATTCTGGTGCTATGCCACCAGTGAGAGCTTTATAAACAAGCAGAAGGATCTTGAAATCTATTCTGAACTGTCTGCTTGTTTTGGTTAAAACTCTCGCTGCTGCATTTATTACCTTATACCTACTAGTATTACCTTATAACTACCACTATTACCTTATAACTACCACTATTACATTATAACATGTTGTATTGTACAGCACATTTCATACAACAGGGGCAATTCAAAGTGCTTTACATATTTATTTATTTTTTAAAGATAAATCAAGAGGAGAATAGTAAAGAGATTAAAAAATAAAAGTTAAATGATGCAATATATAGATATAGATATACATAAACCTTTGATAAGATAATAGAAACAAATAAAAATACATAGATGGAAGTGTTAATGTTTAATCATAACTGTTGTAAAACATGAAGGTTTTTAGTTTAGATTTAAATATTTTTAGGGTTTGGGCATTTATTTGTTCAATGTAATTACAGAGATTGTCGATGGGACTATAGTCGTTCGGTGAGAGGGCTATGTAGATTTGAGTGTCATCTGCATAGTTGTGGTAGGATATTTAGTTCTATTTTATGATGTGTCCCAATGGAAGCATGTAGAGATTGAATAGAAGGGGGCCAAGGATTGATCCTTGGGGAACCCCACATGTCATTTTAATTTGGACACAAAGTTGCCAAAGGAGACATAATAGCTTCTGTCCTGTAGCTAGGATCTCAACCAGCTTAAAGTCTGAACGTCCTACCCAGGTTTTCAGTCCGTCTATTAGAGCGTCGTGGTCTAGTGTCAGAGGCAGCGCTAAGCTCTAATAATATCAAAACAGAGAGTTTTCCAGAGTCGTTTACACGAATGTCATTGAGGACAAGTGCGTACCCAACATTCAGCTTTCACATGTGACTCGTTACTTCAACAATTATCACACTGTTCCTTTAAGGATAATCAAGGAAACATTGGGCTAGATGTCATAATGGACATAAACTCACTTATTCAGTGCTTGTGCAATTGAAAGCAATTCAGTCTGTTTTTTGTGGGAATATTCAATTCAAGATTCAAGAAACCTAGCATGCAATTCAAAAAGCCATTCAGATTGGCTACGTCAAATTACCCCTCATTACAATTACCTATACTGCCCCCCCCTTCTGAATATCTCCTCCATGGCAGTAGGCTACTATACGATACTACTATCAGGATGTTTTGTTGGAGAGAAAACAAGAACTGGGCCAATTGCTGAGAAAAGCACTGGTCTGGTAAGACATTACTGTGTTTTTTTTCTGAATTTTTGATATTCTGCGGGGAGTGTTTGATACAGACTACTGTAGGCATGTGTATATATAGATGTAGGCATGTGTATATATAGATATATAGCATACACTGTGTGTATATATAGATGTAGCACTGCCACCATCGCTATCGGCGTTCCCTTTGGCTTTCCCTTCAGCAGGCAAAAACTACCAGAGAATTGTTTTGCAATACTGGCCATTCTGAAGTTGACTTGTCAAGGGAAATGCGCAACAATGTATTGGCTTGGCTGAGGTCTAGTAGACAGAAAAACGTCAATGAAAATCCCTGCAGGTTGGGTCTCCAGGGTCATTATTCTGAGCCAACTCAGAGAACCATGATTTGATTCACTTTCAACCCACAAAGTAGCCTTTGCTCTGTTTCTCTGTTGTGGTGGGTTTTGTTTGTGCTTACTGAAGCAAATAATACCCATCACTAAAACCTGCCTGATGCAGGAAGAAAAAGGGACTGTGGCACTCATGCACAAGAGCACGCACGCACACACGCACACACACACACACACGCACGCACACAGAGGGAGTGGGTACACCAAGGATCGAGATTTTGGAACACTGCCCCGTTTATTTATACACCTCCTGAACTGAAACAAACCACTGTGGGCGTGCTGTGGCATAAATAGTCCAAAACAACAATAACGATAGTAGAGAGTCACTCGGCCGTCTCGCAGCACCACAGCGCGTCCTCAGCCAACCCTCTCCTACTGCCACGCTCTCCGCTTACAGTCTCCAGGGCACTGCTACTTTGCGAGTAATTTGGAGCTGGAGGTGGGCAGCAGCACAAGGACCCGGTCTATCTCCTGGTGTGAAAATACGTAGGCTGGACTCCCAGCGTTTTTGATGCTCCTGGGCCTGGTGCAAATGCTCCCGTGATATAGCCCTAACGTGTGGAGCTTTGCGCGCAGGTCTAGGATGTACTGAATCTCATTTTGACTGTCGCTGGACCTACTCCTCCCAGCTTTCTTTAATGAGGTCCAGGACACCCCGGGGCTTGCGCCCGTACAATTACTCGAAGGGGGAAAACCCTGTGCAAGCCTGGGGGACTTCCCGCACTGCAAATAATAGGGGGGCTAGCCATTTGTGCCAATTCCGACGATCTTCGTGAACAAACTTACGGATCATTGACTTCAGCGTCTGGTTGAACCGTTTGCACAGTCCATCAGTGGCCGGGTGATAAATGCTTGTCCAGACCGCTTTCATGTTCAACAACCCATAAAGCTCTTTGAGTGTCTGTGACATGAAGTTAGTGCCCTGGTCGGTGAGGATCTCTTTCTTCCCACCCGGGAGATGACCTGAAACGACACCCGTGCCACACTCTTCGCCGACATGCTGTGCAGGGGAACTGCTTAATTGATTAAGACTAACACAAACCGATAGCCCTGTGCGCATCGCTCCAATGGCCCGATAATGTCCATGCCAATAATGTCCATGCGGTCGAACGGGGCCTCGGCCAGGGGGAGAGGGTGCAACGGCGCCCGGGGGAATGCCGGGGGATTAACCCGCTGACACCAACGGCGCACCTCCACCCGTATCCCCGGGCAATAGAATCGGGCCATGATGCGATTTAGTGTTTTATCGTACCCTAAGTGGCCTGCCATGGAGTTATAATGCGCCGCTTATAGTGCGCCGCACTCAATTAAAAGCCAAACAGAACATGAAAGTCTTCAGCATATTTGTAAAAGTTGACACAGATGGGGCTGACCTAATGTCTAGTGACGGCAAGTTCCAGTGTTTTACCCCATAGTGAGCGAATGCTGCTACATCACCACTTTTGGTGCTCACTCCTAGAGTGAGTTAAAAGACCAGTCTCAGATGATCTCAGATGATCTAGCAGGTTCATAATGCACTAGGAGAATGTAGAATGAGAGAATGTATCGCTAAATAAGTCTCGTTTCGTGACATTGAGCCACCCTAACGCTCAGAACGGACACAAGCTATGTTTTTCCGGGTTACGACGAGTGTTTGTTTTGCTGTTGCAGCTCGACAGCGTTAGAATCTTAAAAACTGCTATCTATACCGAACTCTATTGAGAAAGCATTTTTTGGATATAAATAGCTTTCCTATCCTATATAACATCGGGACCTCGTTCCGCCGAATCCGACGCCGGGAGGCTGAGTCGGGATTACCAGCGTTATTAGTTAGCTACCGCGGCTAACCAGCTAGCCACCTCTACACTTTTTAAACTGGCTTTTTTCTATCGGGATACCTCCCCGAACTACTAACAACCTTATATACTCTTATATCACATATCTCTGTAATACTCCTAGCTCACCATAATCAAATTGTTTTTCTCTCTCTCTACAAATAACACCACTTTTCTCTTTCATGGACTGCCGGCGCTGCCTGGAGCTTAGCCTCCAGGTTGAGGAGATGAAGGGACGAATCTCGAATCTACACCAGATCAGACAAGGGGAGTCGCATCTTAATTCACTTTATGACACATTACATACAACAATAATTACAGACATAGAAAGCACACAAACCACAACATCAACATCTAAGCCTCCACCTCCACCTGTAAGCCCAATCCCAGGTGTAACTCACACTGTCCCTACATCACCAGAGACTTGGACCATCGTCAGGAAGAGGAGTCGTACCATCAACTCCCCTGGCACCAACCCCCATGAGGCCCTCCTGCTGCGGAACAGCTTCGAGGCGCTGCAGAGCCACCAGTCCACACCGAAGCCGAAGAGAGCCAGGGCCTGCACCCCCACCCCCCCCCTCCCTCTCTCTCTCCCCCTCTCCCACCCTGTGCCCCCTACAGGTCCATCACGCCGCCAGCAGAGGAGACTACAGTTCGTGTCTCCTCCCCCCCCCCGCACCCGCTCTTCTCCCCCCCCCCCCCCCCTCTGTGCTTGTAATAGGCTCGTCCATGGTCCGCCATGTTGCAGTCCCGAAGGCCAGAACCCACTGCATCCCAGGTGCCAAGGTGAGGGACGTCGCCGCGGTCGTCCCGACGCTGGTGGAGGATGCCCCACCCCAGGTCACCTCCGTCATCGTCCACGTGGGTGCCAACGACATCGGACGGGAGAGGTCGGAGGAGCTGAAGGAGGACTTCCGAGCCCTCATCGCCACCGTCAGGGGCACAGGTAAGACCTGCATCATCTCGGGCCCCTTCCCGAGTCCCAGGTATGGCGACACCAAATTCAGTAGAATTCGAAGTCTTCACCTTTGGCTACAGGGATACTGCTGTCTTATGCAAATCCCATTTATAGACAATTTCACCACGTTCTTTAACCGTAGTGAGCTGTTTGCGAGAGATAGATTTCACCCAAACAGGTATGGTGCCCGCCTGCTGTCGATGTCCATGGACCTCGCTGTCCGATGTCATTGGCCGGTGCCCTGTCAACGCTGATGTGGGATGAGTCCGATCCTTTCCTCTAACACCAAACATGCCATCCAGACTATTGTCTCCCATCGGACTCCCTCCACCACAAATAAGGTAATACATGGCGCAAATTTGAGAAATCTATTACCCATTTCATTAAGTATGCCCTCGAGTCAGTCCCAGTGTCAAAATGACATCTCCATGGCAATTTTGAATATCAGGTCCCTATCGAACAAAAAAACATTTATCATAAATGAGCTCATTTGTGATAGAAAACTCGACTGTATGCTACTCACAGAAACCTGGTTAGATACAAATGGAGCAGCAGCCCTTATTGAGGCATCTCCCCCCAACTACAGTTTTTTCCAATCAATCAGAAATGGAAAAAAGGGGGGAGGAACAGCTACCATAGCTTCAAATAACCTAAACTGCAGGAGCATATCCTTTGATATATTCTCCTCCTTTGAATATCATGCCACAGTTATGGCATGCCAACCACCTATTCTTACGGTAACTGTATACAGGCCGCCGAAACCAGCCCCTACTTTCCTACCTGACTTCTCTGAGTTCCTATCCATTATCCATCCCAACTATGATAGGATTATTATCACTGGTGATTTTAATTTTCATGTTGATAATGGGGCTGACTTGAGGGCTAGGGAGTTTATTGACCTCTTGGAATCTATGGATTTTGTCCAACATGTCAATGAACCCACTCACAACCATGGCCATACCCTTGATCTTGTGATTACAAAGGGTCTTGAGGTCTCAATATCAGGTATCAGCGACCTGGCCCTCTCTGACCATTTCTGTATTTTCTTTACCATTGTAACACGTAAAGCTGAAAGCAATGCTGAACGTGTTGTTAAAAAACGTTATCTTACCCCTGCAGTGGCTGAGAATTTCAAAGCTTTAATGAACAGTAATCACACAACTCCCACGTTGTGTGAAAACGACTTAGTAATTACCTTTAACAATAAAGTAAAAATGGCCCTAGACTCCCTGGCACCTACCAAATTAAAAAAGGTTGGAGCCAAGAGGAGAGCACCATGGCGAAACAGTGAAATAAATCTCCTAAAGAGAACATGTAGGAAAGCTGAGCGCAGATGGAGAAAGAGCAAATTACAGATTGATCAGAATATTTTTAAAGAACATCTATCTGCCTTTAACTTGGCAATGCGAAATGCTAGAAAAAATCACTTCTCAAAGATAATATCTACAAACAAGAATAACCCCAGGGTCTTGTTCTCGACAATTGATTGCCTTGTAAACCCTGCTCCTAAAACTCTAGACGGCGCAGCCTCTGTCACCAAATGCGAGGAATTTGCAGCCCACTTCAGGGATAAGATAACAAATATTAGAATGTTTATTACTCAGGAAAGACTAGGTTTGTGTAGCACCACAGATCCGCCGCCACAGAACATGACTATGAGCATGTTCACCATGATTAGTACGGAAACATTAGGTAAAATTGTGTCACAGCTTAAACCGTCTACGTGTCCTCTTGACCCTATTCCTACCACCTTTTTTAAGGAAATTTTTGAATCTGTGTCTGATGACATACTAGGCATTGTAAATCACTCCCTACTTAAAGGGATATTTCCAGCGGCGCTTAAAACTGCCCTGGTTAGACCCACCCTGAAAAAAAGTAACCTAGATCCTTCTGATCCCAAAAACTGTAGACCAATATCAAATCTCACTTTTCTAAGCAAAATTTTAGAAAAGGCAGCGTATAGACAGCTTCATGAATTCTTAGTCTTAAATAATAGGTATGACCCACTTCAGTCAGGTTTCCGATCATACCACAGCACAGAAACCGCTTTGCTTAAGGTAACAAATGACCTTAGGATAAATGCAGACTCGAAAAAACTCTCGATTCTTGTACTCTTAGACTTAAGTGCAGCCTTTGATACGGTAGACCATTCCATACTTATTGAGAGACTTGAAAACTGGGTTGGCCTCTCAGGTCCGGTCTTGAACTGGTTCAGGACTTACCTGGCTGACCGAGACTACTTTGTAGCCCTTGGTGACCATAAGTCAAAAAATTATAGCACAACCTGTGGAGTTCCCCAGGGGTCCATTTTAGGACCGTTGCTCTTTAGCCTATACATGCTACCCCTCAGTTCTGTTATCAAGAAGCATAGCGTTAACTACCACAGCTATGCTGACGACACTCAGCTTTATATCTCAGTAACTCCCAACGACTACAAGATGATTGACCACCTGATAGATTGTATTGCCGATATTAATATTTGGATGACACAAAACTTTCTCCAACTCAATCAAGAAAAAACAGAGGTATTGATCATTGGCGAGAAAACTGGGAGAGAGAAATTATCTGCACACTTGAAAACACTAGCTCTTAACACTAAGTGTCAGGCCAGGAATCTTGGTGTCATAATTGACTCAGATCTAAATTTTGAAACTCATATTAATAATACTATTAAAACATCCTTTTACCATCTAAGAAACATCACTAAGGTACAATCATTTCTCTCCCAGGCAGACACTGAAAAATTAATGCATGCGTTTGTTACTAGTAGGCTAGATTACTGTAATGCTCTCCTGACAGGTCTCCCCAAAAAAATGATAAATAGACTACAAATGGTTCAAAATGCTGCTGCTCGTGTCCTTACTAGGACCAAACGAAGAGCGCACATCACACCTGTCTTGAGATCACTACACTGGCTCCCTGTCAGTCATAGAATAGACTTTAAGATCCTTTTACTAGTTTATAAATCACTTCACTGTGATGCACCCAATTACATGGTGGACATGCTCATAAGATACACACCAGCTAGACCCCTACGGTCTAGTGGCACGGAACTTTTAATAGTGCCAGAGGCTAGGACAAAGAGATTTGGAGGATCAGCTTTTAGCATATATGCTCCTAGATTGTGGAACACCCTACCTGAGGGCCTGAGGTTGTCTAAAACTCAGGACATTTTTAAGCGTGACCTCAAAACCTACTTATTCAATGTCGCCTTTTGATACTACGGGAGACATTGGACATTATAGAACTAGGATCACTAGGCCATTACACCATACTCGTGTTTTGAGATTTGTGTTGACAGGAAAATGGACCCGGGTGCTGATGAGGCACTCTCAGCTCCAAATAGCACCTAGAGCAGTACTGGAACCGGTACAAGGGTGTACCAGGACCACCATCAGGTTGTATTGCTGTCATCTTTATTGTCTTTATTGTGTTGTTGCATCATAACTGTGCCTAAGATTCTCTTTTGGCAGGACCTGTGACCATCCGGATGCAGAACGATGCAAATATAACACTAAATTTATGGACAGAGTGTACGCCGATAATATGCAAGGAATTTTTCCTGGATACATGGTGTACAGGTTTTTGCCCTTGCTTGCTTGCTTTGTGCCGGTGGTCCTTGGCCTCCCCTTGGGGACCGCTGGGTACTGGTAGGCAAACTGGCTAGTAGTCGCTCTATTGGTAGAGGGCTGCAAGGGAATTTTTTCCTGGCTACATAGTATACAGGTTTTTACTTTTGCCTGCTCGCGGCTCTGTCAGTATTGATTGATTGACTGATTGACTGAACATTTTCATTGTGTGAAGCGCATTGAGTTGCATCTTGTAAGAAATGCGCTATACAAATAAAATTTGATTTGATTTGATTTGATAGTAGCTACGTTCAGGAGGATACACTGTAGTGGAATGTTTAAAAATACATTGTGTGGAACCGACACCTCTCTAACATCAGTTAGGAATCTGTCGGGAGCATGGCGCGTTCTGGCCTGCAGAGGGCGCCAGACCGTTGGTGGGGGATGGATGACGACCTGATTACGCACAGGTGTCAGTAATCAGACTCGTTATCCAACCGGCCTTTTTAACCTGTGTGTGTTTGTTCCCCCGGAAGTGAGCGAGGCAGAGACAAGCCGCCAGACGGAGAGAGACCCTGTGCCGAAACGAGCGAGCCAAGCGCGAAAGGGCTGATTATTATTTGTGTGTTTTATTATATTGAGACTGAATTGCGCCAGCACGTCAGTGACGTGCTGAGCTGTAGAGCGAAATAAACGCGCTGATCAAACCAGTCCTCTGTGTCGACCTCCCTCTGTGCCTAGAGACTCTTACAGAGTCATGACAGCACTACAGTATACTGTATGTTACAGGACTACAGTATACTGGATGTTACAGGCGACCTCACACATGAAGGCCACAGACGTAAGCCTTTGTACCAAGAGGACGTCCTTGTTACATGAGGGCTTGGGAGTCGCAGACTGGGGGTGACCTCATCACAAGGCTCGGGGCTACCTCATCACAAGAGCGTGATTCCAAATCACCTCAGCTACACATACAAGGCATGTTTTTTTATTTATTTGTTATTATTATTTTTAAGTTAGCTTTTTTTTTTAAAGTAATTTTTTCTGAGTGGGGCAGTCCCACTCATATTTGTCTTTTTATTGACAGATAGAGTAGAGAATTATGACAGGAAGGATGGGTGAGAGAGAGAGGAGGGATGACAAGCAGGACATGTCCACGGCCGGAATCGAACCGGGAACCCTGCGGTTACGTGGTCGACACTTAACCCACTACGCCACCTAAGCGCCCCATACGCCACCTAAGCGCCCCATACGAGGCATTTCTATCTGTGAGATTGAGCTGAGATGTTCCACG
>NC_137682.1:636373-643873 GCF_963989245.1 Nansenia antarctica | reverse complement strand
CCAGGCTAATAAACAAGCCTATTGTAGACAGACGATTGACTATCATCCCCAAGCACACCCCACGGACTACCTAAACCTAAGCTCACAGTCACTTTACTACTTGAATGATGAATGAATGAATGAATGAATGAATGAATGATGAATGAATGAATTAATGAATGGTCTTTATTGTCATTGCTACAGTACAGGTACCAAACAACGAAATTTAGGAGGGGTGGCTCCCCTGGTGTTAGGAAAGAAAAAAAAGACTTAAAAAAAAAACAAAAAAAACAAGAAGGGAAGGAGCTGGTTTACATAAATAAAGGCTATGTACACTATCCACTATACTATACTGTACAGATAGACGACTAGGGTTGTCATATTGCACATAGTGTTATTGCACATTTATTTAAAGTGTCGCAGTTTGCAGGCTTGAAATGTACATATTTGTGCCTCAGCACTACACCTGATTTTTTCAGTCCAGCAGCTGCCATCAATCCGTCCAGACTGTCCAGGGCCCAGAACCTAGGTCTTTGCTGTGTTCAGGGCCTGGATGGCCCTGGGGTAGAAGCTGTGCTTCAGTCTGTTTGTCCTTGCGGCCATGGTCCTGTACCGCCTTTTCGAGGGCAGCCGGGTAAAGTGTTCGTACCCAGGGTGGGTCGGGTCCCTGGAGATCTTGGAGGCCTTCCTGAGACAGCGTGTGTTGTACTTGAACTATCTATAGTATATAGTATATTATTTACTATTTGTACTGCTAATTGTATCCTGTCTTATTGTCACTTTGTTTTAATCTTGACTTGCCTAGTGCCTTATTGTCTTGTGCTGCAATGTCAAGAAATGAAGCCTAAGATGTTACTCTCTTATACTTAAATAAATATTAAATATTTAATAGTGTATATTTCAAAGCTAACCTTTACCCTAACCTTAACTCTACACAGAACCTGTTCAACCTGTGTGTTCAAGTGAATGTGTAACTTCTTTCTGTATATTCTGTATCTTTCTCTATTTGTTTAATGCTGTTTTGTAATGTAAAGCACTTTGAATTGCCCCTGTTATCTGTTGTATGAGATGTGCTGTACTGATACACCTGCCTTGCCTTTTCATCACTGAATGTTTTGTAGTGTGAACCATTAGTATTCAAGCCCTTTAGTGTGACATCTTAGTCTGTACACACACACACACACACACACACACACACACACACACACACACACACGCACACGCACACGCACACACACACACACGCACACACACACACTCACACACGCACCCACACTATTCTACATACCCTTTGCCTGCTCAATTTCCTTGAGTGCGTCCTGTTTGATACCATTGCTTATTCCATGTATCACAATGAGCCCATTCCTCCACCAGCCTCCCCAGTGAGAGATGCAGCACATTGCACAGCCTGTGTTTGACATAAAGAAAAATGATGTCTCGTGGACCATAACCATTCATATTATATTATATGTCTTTCCTCTGAAAAACCTTTTAAAACATTACAATGGCTGGTGGGCTGCCTCCAGTTCCCCTAGGGTCAGCTGCCTGTTCAATATTGCAAACCAATTACCAGAGCAAACACTATCTCCCACACGCTTTCTATTGATTTATCTATAAGCTAAAAAGATACGTTTTTAACTACATCACGTGTGTTTGATACTATTCCTGATCCCATTCCAGCGTTTCTATGAGAAGGTAATAGAATCTACAGAGAAGATCTCTTCTTCTTTTCCTCTTGGTGAACAATGTCTTTTATTAGCCTACAGACTCATATATTATATATATATATATATATATATATATATATATATATATATATATATATATATACTGCAGATATTTCTCTTGGCCCTAGTGATGACTCTGAGATAACGAGGTTTGGGATCTCCCCGTGCTAGTAGAACTATCTTCATACTGCGGTCCATTGTCTCTATTGGTCAGTTTGCGTTCCAGCCGTGCCGATATCCATGATGACGTACGAACGGCTAAATGGAATGTTGACACATCTTTTCACATTACTCTGCGTTTGTTTATATTACCCTTATCTAAGTTACATTCTTACCGTCGCTTAGCAACCGACAAACAACTGTTCAGCCGATGAATACACTTACAATAAAACATAGTTCCATTCAAATACATTCATGAAACGTGTGTCTTGGCTTTCTTCTGTGAAATATTGACAGATAAACGTGGTAACCTTGTATAAAAGGCTCTAACCACCCCGCTAGCCGTGCCGATATCCACGACAGTGGCGTAGCGCAAAATCCCGGGGCCCCCCCGCAAGGTGGCGGTGGGGGCCCTTTCGCAACGGAGTAAAAAAAAAAAAAAAAACTTGCGTTTTTTAGAGGCCGATGCGTTATTGACGTTGCGAAATTTCGCAATATGCACTCTACATTCTAAATGCTTGACTTAGCAAAAGGTACAAACAAGTGAGAGCAATAACTAAAACCAAATGGTAGACTACATCAGTAGAATGTATTATAAGTAGAAAAGTACAATCTTTATTTCTTTTAACAAAGTGTGGTGTGCACAGCAGCGCGATATCTGTAAACATACAAGCTGTAGACTCTCCGCTAAGGGTTGCCAGATGGGATTGAGAATTTCCAACCTAACCAATCTAAAAACGTCTAAATCCACCAAAAAACAGCCCATCTGGCAACCCTGTCTCCGCTGCATCAGAGTCTACTTGTTGCGTAAAATTGGCCAGGGTTAGTCAAATCCTTTGTTGGACATCTCGTTTCTTAAGTCCTGGTATATTGTGGCATTTCTTTAATGTTTGCCATCTGGTCTAGGAATACCCAGGGAGACGCAGACAGCAGAAGTAGAATAGAATAGTAGAATAGAAAAATAAACAGCTATATATAGCCTAACCATGCTGAATGATGTACCTGTATGATGCACTGACAGCCTGTGACTGTGAACCTGGCCGGACCCTGCCCTTCTGCCTGAGTTTGAGTATGATGCTGCCCAAATAAATGTTATTGTTTAGTGCTGTACGCTTTCGTGGTATTATATTGTGTGAATTATCATCTGTATGTTGTTTTTCTTTCACTCGACTAACCGCCGAGATAATACTTGAGACATGTACTTCCGTAAACATATTATTTTTTTATTTTATTTTTTACAATATCGGACCGACAGTCCCACATATAGCGGCTATAATGTCCGAATAGAGAATCTACCACCACCTAAAGAATGCTTATTGTACTTTGTATTGTATTTTCGCTTGCTCATTTTCCTTGTGTCTCGCTGCCTACGTGTGACGTCAAAGTCATGTTGCTATTGGATACGGCTAACTATGTATATATTTTTTAATATAGGCCTATATATTAAAATTAAGGTTGACACAATGAAGGGCCACTTATTTTCTTTGTTTTATATTTTTTTAAATTATAAAAAAAATAAATAATAATAGTTGGGATCCAATGTTAGGGGGCCCCCTAGTGGCTGGGGCCCCCCCGCGGTGCGTCGCTTGCGGGCCCGTCCGCTACGCCACTGATCCACGACATACCATGGCTTCTCCTTCCATAACGCTTAACTGTCACACATGTTGATACCGTCCCTTCTTCCATTCCATGGTTTACAATGAGCCCGTCCTCCAATGTTCTACCTCCACCAGCCTCCCCTGGCCTCTATGGTTTTATTATCATACCATATGCAGTCATGTGTTTGACATTGTAGATGTATTTTATATTAAAATCTGTTTCGTCTTACCACTCCTCTGGTCACACTGAAACCTGCTACGTGATTGTGTGCAACGGTGTGTTGTGTGTTTGTGTTTGTGAGTGTGAGTGTGTGTGTGTGTGTCGGTGTCGGTGTATGTGTGTGTGAGCGTGTGTGTGCGTGTGTGTGTGTGTGTGTGTATGTGTGTGTGAGCGTGTGTGTGTGTGTGTGTGTGTGTGTGTGTGTGTGTGTGTGTGTGTGTGTCGGTGTATGTGTGTGTGAGCGTGTGTGTGAGTGTGAGTGTGTGTGTGTGTGTCGGTGTGTGTGTGTGTGTGTGTGTGTGTGTGTGTGTGAGCGTGTGTGTCGCCGAAACTACACCAACACTGAGATGAGAGTGTCATAGTTTCACCATTAACATGGTTTCCTTTGCTGCCAAGGAAAACAGATGTCAAACTCCGCTGCTCCCAGCGAGCCTTGCTGCTTCACAGACTGACTGCTTCTGCATGCAGTCTATTATGTGATTGATTGATTGATTGAAAAACTTTATTAGAAGATTTGCAGAAGTAGGTACATGAAAGTACATATTACATACAAGGTCAACTAACAGGATAAAAACCCAAGAAAGCCACTGGCTTATTTCAATTGGGGTCCTTGATTCTCAATTCATCGTTACATGTAAGACAGACAAAAAAAAAAAAACTAGTACTATCTACAAGATAAACATACATCCAACATGTCTCCTAGATCTGTTCTGTCTCATAGATCTCCATGGTTGTTCACCTGCAGCTCACGGTATGGAGATGTGACCAGCGGTGTGACAGTGTTGGTATAGTTTGGCTCTGTGTGTGGAAGGGTGTGTCTGTCTCTGTGTGTGTGGAAGGGTGTGTCTGTCTCTGTGTGTGATTTGGATTTGTGAGAGATGGTGTGTGTGTGGGTGGGTGTATGTCTGTGTGTGTGAGAGTGTGTGTGAGTGCGTGCGTGTGTCTGTGCGTGTGCGTGCGTGTGTCTGTGTGTCTGCATAATGCTCCTGTGTGTCTGTGCGCGTGCGTGTGTCTGTGTGTCTGCATATGCTCCTGTGTGTCTGTGTGCGTGCGTGCGTGCGTGTGTCTGTGCGCGTGCGTGTGTGTCTGTGCGCGTGCGTGCGGTGCGTATGCTCCCTCGCTATCAGATGAAGCAGAAAATCGATGCCCAAAGCTTCACTACATCACCAGAGATAATCTACGTCTGGAGTCTCCGCCCCCCTTCGGACACAGATAAGCCTGAGACGGGCATGACTCATAGTGACGTGGTGAGGGAGTGTGTGTGTGTGTGTGTGTGTGTGTGTGTGTGTGTGTGTGTGAGGGAGTGTGTGTGTGTGTGTGTGTGAGGGAGTGTGTGTGTGTGTGTGTGAGGGAGTGTGTGTGTGTGTGTGTGTGTGTTAGTGTGTGAGGGAGTGTGTGTGTGTGTGTGTGTGTGTGTGAGGGAGTGTGTGTGTGTGTGTGTGTGTGTGTTAGAGTGTGTGGTGTGTGTGTGACTTCTCTGTCTGCTTGGTAGGTGGGCAGACATGGTAAGTAGAAAGTGTTCATGTATCTTGCATAATGTGATTTTTGCATTTGGAAAGGCAGAATGAAATAGAAGGAAAGACGTACAGTTTCTATTTGTGTATATTTGTCCCTACTCTACTCTTATGGTAAACAATCAGATCCGTTTCGTAGCTATTTCATGGTAATTTGTACATCTTAGCGTCTGCACTGTGGCCTGTTGTACTGACGACACAGCTCTGACACAGCTCTATCACACACACACACACACACACACACACACACACACACACACACACACATACACACACACACACACACACACACACACACACACACACACACAGAACCGAGAACGACACAGACACCATGATAAGCTTTAGCCCCAGCGGGCGTATTTAATAAACGCAGGTCAGGGGAAGATACGTCTCCTTCTACCTGGTTGTGTCTTTCTTTAGTTCTAAGCAGAAGTGACTCAGCCAGGCTTCCCCAGACATCGTTAGAAGCCTTTGAGACCAACTGAAAGAGAAGGAGAGAGAGAGAGGAGGTGTGGAGGAGTGATGGGGGAAAGGAAGGGGGAAGAACAGAGAAGATATGTGTGTGTGTGTGTGTGTGTGTGTGTGTATGTGTGTGTGTGTGTGTGTGTGTGTGTGTGTGAGTGTGTGTGTGAGTGTAAAATCTGCCAAAAGGAGGAAAGAAATATTTGATGACAGAGAGCAGATTCTAAAGTGCAAAGTTAAGCATGACAGTGTCATAATCACAGAACTTTTCTAACTATGGGCTGTTATTGCTCTGACTGCCAGCTAGACAACAGCTAGTCATTCTGTCAAAACCCAACAGAGATGTGTGTGTATCATTTAGACTCTCTCTCCTTCTGTTAGATTGGGATCCTCTCTTAGAAGTGACACAGCTCTGAGTCCTTAGAAAATAGAGCTCAAGTTTCAAATGAACAATGAACAGAAAACAGTTATTGACCGTGTCATCAATGGCTTGTCCTTTAGACAGGCTGGACAAAGGGTCCAGCGCATTCTGAGTCAGAGCACTCTGGCATCTATTGTCAGACCTTTTCTGAATGAAAATAGCTAAGTCACAAAGTAACTGTATACCACTCACTGCGTAGTTCAGCTTTACTGTATCGCCCTGTTGGCAGAACAAACTGTGTTGTTTCATTAATCCCAATTATGTGATGATGTCATAATGTACATTTTGAAATGCTTTTTGCATTTACTTTATAGAATCCCCAGACTACCACACATATATATATATATATATATATATATATAACACTGGTGGCAGAGGAAAGACCTTTAGTGCTGGACAGGAGGCTGCTATTGAAGATCTGGTCATGGCTCTTATGTGGTCAGACTGTGTGAAACCCAGGCAACAGTAATTGCAGCTCAGGGAGCATTGGGAAATATCGACAGTGTGAGTTGGGCTGCTATTGACCGAGTCTTTACACGACACCACGTGGGGATGAAGCAGCTATACAGAGTTAAACTCCAAAGAAGCTCTGACCTCGTGAAGGACGCCAGATATGTCCATCCAGAATGTGCAGGTCAGGATGTGTTATTGTAACGCCTTGTCATACCATACAGTTACATGCAACTGGAATAATTTGCTTCATGAATTTCTTCTTAAAGAATCTTGGATCTTGAAGCAGAAGGGGCACATCACATGTTCATTCATGTGGATGACGCCGGCTGCTTCAACCTCTTTAAAGGGAGGAGACATGGAAGGAACAACGCCTGGAGAGGGAAGTATGGTACACACACATTGATAGCTGTATTTTGTATTTATTATAAATATTGTTGTCCATTGTGAAATGATTTATTACAATTATATATTATTTTGACCACAAGTTGTGTTGTTTGATGGCTTGGTCAGTCAGCTTCTGTCTCAGCCGGTGTGTTAATGAACGTAATAAGAGTCTCGTCAGCTGCTTGCCTGCTGTTTTTACTGCCAAGCTAATTGGATCCACAGCTGGCTGGTTGTCAGCAGGACACCAAGACTACGTACTGAGACGCAACGTGCTCTGTGATGCACTTCATTCCAGAATAAAGGAGTGGAGTCTTGCATCAGCAATAATGTATGTATGCCATTTACTATAGATGCTTTTATCCTAAGAGATTTGCTTAGTACAGTGACTACATAAGGACCCAGGGGGAATCGAACGCCCCTTCAAAGCATTACTAAGGCATGCTCTACTAACATTACTAAGGCATGCTCAGATGCTCTACCAACTGTTCCCAGATCCCACAGGGCCACATTGAGCTGTACTCCAACAGAAGGGCTTTTACATTGTAGTACAGTTGAGATTGAACCATCAACCCAGAGGCTA
>NC_137682.1:626373-628873 GCF_963989245.1 Nansenia antarctica | reverse complement strand
CCTCCGGATCATGCTGCCATGTTCGGTAAGCACCTCGTATGATCTATGATCTGTGTGTGACCGGTCCCCATCTTCCTTCGGCCCTGACTCTCACCAGATCACCTTGTTCAGGTGGGCATAGGGACCCACGTGCGTTCCTGTCATAAACACGTTTGGACCGGTGTTTTCTCTGTGTTCTCTCTGTGTTCTCTCTGTTTGGACCGGTGTTCTCTTCTCTCTGTTTGGACCGGTGTTGATCTAAGCAGGTGCTCAGCTGACGACGGTAGTTTCTGTCTTAAGCTTCCTGTTCATCATCAACTCTGCTGGTAAACGGCCACACTCCCACGGTGATGCTCTGTAGCTTAGGACCGCCAGATATCGATCCTCCCAAGGCCTCTGCTGATTTTCTTAGCCACCACTTGATGATTTGCACTTTCCCTTTTTCTGCCAGTCCGTTCGCCTGCGGGTACAGTGGGCTTGAAGTTACATTCTCAAAACCAGACTGTTTTGCGAAGTCTGCAAATTCCTGACAGCTAACGGTCACTAAAGTAACGGGAATGCTGTGGTTGCACATGTCGCTTCTGGTGCGAGTAATCACTTGCTTTGCTGTGCACATTCTGGGTAGTTAGAATGATAGTCAACTATGATTAAAGAGTCTTTCCCTCTCAAGTGAAATAAGTCTGCGCCGACTTTTCTCCACGGTTCGTTCGGTCGGCTATGGGCCCAGAAGTGGCTCTTTGGGCTGCCTATATATCTGTGTCGTTGGCATATTTCGCAGCGCTGTACTAGAGCCTCGATATCTCTGCACATGGCCAGAACCCTAACCCTACATCACCAGCACATCTCTTGCATTTCTCCATTCCTATAGCCTTCGTGTGCTAACTTGGTAAGTTGTGGTCTCATGGATCTCATGGATCGAGGAACAATTATTTTGTTACCTTTTAGGAGTACCCCATCGATCACGGACAGTCCGCCCCTAAAGTGCCAATACGGGCTTGGCAGCGTCTTGGCAACTTCTTCTGGTGATTGAATGCTCGCTTCATCATTTGACTCTCCGTAGCTCGCTGTTGCCTCTGCCAACTGAGTCCACTTTGCTTCTGACACTGAGGGTTAGGGTTAGGGTTAGGGTCGGGTTAGGGTTAGGGTGGGGTTAGGGTGGGGTTAGGGCAGCTGGGCTTTAACCAATTGAACATTCCAAAGCAACATATGACTGTAATGGCGCTTTTCCATTGACCAGCCCGGTACGGCTCGGCTCGGCACGCATTTGTATCCTCCCCGTGTCGTACTTTCAGAAACGCTTCTCCATTATACAGAACAGACCCGGAATGACCCGGGACAGTAGGAGGAGTTACGTGTCATAAGAGCACTTCACTTTAATACGTGCCGATATACAGCTCAACAGGGGGAAATGCGATAAGAATGATGTCAAAATGCAGCACTATCATGGACAGATCAGCCTTAAAACATGTAACTTTAAGTGCCTCTTACTTGCCGCTTTCAGTTCTAGTAGATCTAGTAGTTCTAGTTCTAGCGCAGATGTATTTTTATGGCGTTCACGGCATTAGTCCATCAAAAATGGCACACCCATTGATAATATTACATAATAACAACTGCTCGGATTAGATTACGGGTTGTTTTCGTTTAATAAGTGCCGCTATAGCGTCACATCAACGGGGGAAATGCGAGATGAACTCTGCGCTAGTATCACGCTCATGCGTTCCATAAATTCCTCTGTTGAACGGAAAGTCCTATCTATTCCATTCAAAGTGTTTTAGCCTTCCCCCTTTCCACTGGTAATAAGGAATTGGCAAGAATAGATCGATATAAATAGATCAACATTTAAAAACAGATGAAGAGAATGATTACAATATAGAGATAGAAGTGTTATTACTGGAACTGTATTCAATTAGCGGGATAATGCACTCTCTGTAAGGTTTTTGGGGGGTCACTCTAATTGTTGAGGGACCTTTTTGGCGTCCTCTGGTGTTTATGTATGTATTTTTGTCTGTCCTAATTACGGTGATTGTTACCTGGTGTGTTTGTTTTAGCTTAGGCTATTTATATCCCTCTGTGTCTTCTCTCTTTGTCGGTTGTTCACTATGCGTTAGTTAATAAAGTACCTTTATTTTTGAATCCTACTCCTGCATCTGTCTACTCTGTTCTGCTCTGCACCTGGGTCCGAATACATCAGCTCCTCGTAACCCTGCTCTCTATTTCGGGCTAAACTGTGCAGTGGAGCCGGCGTCCTGGTTCCTCCAGCAACCGGTCTATAGACATTATAATAGCAAAGGAATTGACAAGAAGCAAGATGTGGTTTCCTCAGGATGGCCTTTTCAACTGTAAATAGGTAGGCTATACACATTTAAATCAAGGATGTCACCACCAAAGTCTGTGTCTCTGTGTCTCTGTGTGTGTGTGTGTGTGTGTGTGTGTGTGTGTGTGTGTGTGTGTGTGCTTGTGTGCGTGTGTGTATCTGAACCTATTAATCTGTGAAAACATACTGCTGCATCCGTATTCAGGT
>NC_137682.1:608873-623873 GCF_963989245.1 Nansenia antarctica | reverse complement strand
TTGCTAAATGGTTGAGCCATTTAGCACCTGGGTTATTTATATATCCGTCCACACAAAATGCATTCACACTATGACTTAACCAAGCTTTTTAAAATTCTTTAAACACTTTGTGGTACCAAATAAGAAGTCGAACGAGTTGGATTTATATAAAGCTTTTCGAATCTAATCAAATCAATGTTTATTTGCTGTGTAAACAGGATGGAAACGGTGCAATGAAAAGCTTACTTGCGAGCAACCTCTCCATAGTGCAAGGTTACATCTGAATATGATTCCCAAGTGTAAAGGATATATAGATACATAATATACAGTAATATCATATGCAAGTGATACTGCAATCTGATATTGTTATGGTCAGAGCTAAGGAACAGGATACAGAGACAAGACACGTATAATAACAATAATTAGGTTTTAATGAGGCAATAGGAGGGATGGAGTAGCAGGGGGGAATGGCAAGCAGGGTAGAGTAACATCGCAGGCAGGCCAGCACTACCTTGATTATACTTTATTTTATTTATTTTTCTTCTTTTTATCTTCATTCATTTATATTAGTTTCTACTACAGGATTCTACCCTAGGTCTTTCACTTCTATCTTTATGTTTTAGCATAGCTAGCTAGCATAGCTAGCTATGATTGGAAACAAATTAGTATAGCCTACAGTTATGGGATTTATCACCACTTTGGCTGATGTGATGTGACACACTGATGTGATGTGATGTGATGTGGCTTTGTTTAAAAGCCTAAACCAGGATTAATTTAAACCATGTTGGTGCAACCCAGCCTGAGAGTCTTCATGAAGCTAAACACAGCAGCTGAGAGAAAGACGGACTTGTAATGAGAACAAACCATCTGGCGATGAGTGGACGGGAGGCCAGGGTTTAGATACTGTGAGACGAGCTGTCGAACCACAGGTGAACCACAGGTGAACCACAGGTGTGAAGACCCATCAAATGACCGTTGGTCCGTTTATGATGTTGAACCCAGTGTGCGCTCTGGTGAAGTTATGAACGCAGCCATAATGTTCTCCGTAGATTCACCAGAGCGCACACTGGGTTCAACATCATAAAGGGACCAAGTAATTTGATTGGACAAGAGGCAGTCACGTGGACGCTCCGGCGCTCTCAGAGCGAATTTACAAACGCGGCCTATGACTGGAGCCTGGGCCACGCCTACAGACATACAGACACAGAGAGACAGAGACAGACATACAGACACAGACAGACAGAGACAGACTCTCTCCCCATAGTGATCCGCAACGCCCCCCACCCTGGACTCCTTCAAACTAGCCCTTAAAACACATCTGTTCTCCAAGGCCTTTGGCCCCTAGTCATTGTTTAGTTTTTGCTTTGTTTGTTTTCTGTTTTGTCTGTCCGTTTCATCCCCTTGTAAAGCGTCCTTGGGTTTTTGAAAGGCGCTATATAAATTAAAGTTATTATTATTATTATTATTATTATAGAAGAGAGAGAGAGATACTGGCACAGGCTTGGTAGAACTGGGCTGGATGGGCAGACTGGAGGGGCTATGAGAGATATGACCAGATTACAGTCTGACTAAATCAAATTAACCTTTTCATGTTTTAATGTATCTGCAGTCGTTTCCTGTTGTTGGTCCTGAGTGAGATTTATGATTTATGAGTTTTATCTTCAATGACCACACACACACACACACACACACACACACACACACACACCTCCTTATACAACTGATCTCTGTCTGCGTCTGACCTCAGCTGGTACAGAAACGCTGCAGTTGATGAATGAATTGGTCCTTGTTTCTTCAGAGCGTGTGTGTGTGTGTGTGTGTGTGTGTGTGTGTGTGTGCGTGCGTGCGCGTGCGCGAACACTCCCCAGGCCCTAATGTACCTCAACAGGTATATCCTACCCATTTCCCTTAACTGACACACACACACACACACACACACACACACACACACACACATACCCACATGGGGCTTTAACACTGACCTGATTGAAACAGGCAGCAGGCCAATGATGTCCAGACTCTCTGCAGAGTTAGAGGCTGTAAGAGGCTGTTAGAGGCTGCTCTCTGCAGAGTTAGAGGCTGTTAGAGGCTGCTCTGTGCAGAGTTAGAGGCTGCTCTGTGCAGAGTTAGAGGCTGCTCTGTGCAGAGTTAGAGGCTGCTGCTCTGTGCAGAGGTAGAGGCTGCTCTGTGCAGAGTTAGAGGCTGTTAGAGGCTGCTGCTCTGTGCAGAGTTAGAGGCTGCTCTGTGCAGAGTTAGAGGCTGCTCTCTGTGCAGAGGTAGAGGCTGCTCTGTGCAGAGTTAGAGGCTGTTAGAGGCTGCTGCTCTGTGCAGAGTTAGAGGCTGCTCTCTGTGCAGAGGTAGAGGCTGCTCTGTGCAGAGTTAGAGGCTGCTCTGTGCAGAGTTAGAGGCTGCTCTGTGTAGAGTTAGAGGCTGCTCTCTGTGCAGAGTTAGAGGCTGCTCTGTGCAGAGTTAGAGGCTGCTCTGTGCAGAGTTAGAGGCTGCTCTGTGTAGAGTTAGAGGCTGCTCTGTGCAGAGTTAGAGGCTGCTCTGTGCAGAGTTAGAGGCTGCTCTGTGCAGGGTTAGAGGCTGCTGCTCTGTGCAGAGTTAGAGGCTGCTCTGTGCAGAGTTAGAGGCTGCTGCTCTGTGCAGAGTTAGAGGCTGTTAGAGGCTGCTCTGTGCAGAGTTAGAGGCTGCTCTCTGTGCAGAGTTAGAGGCTGCTCTGTGCAGAGTTAGAGGCTGCTGCTCTGTGCAGAGTTAGAGGCTGCTCCGGGGGTCTCTCTCCCTACCTAGAGAGAGGAACGTTTTAGCATCTGTCTGATGTAGGAACACCTTGAACATGGGAACTTCAACTGCTTAAAACTTGAAGGGATACATTGAATATGCATCCAGACACACTGTCAGACAGACAGACAGACAGACAGACAGACACACTCCCCAAGCACCAGTACAGGAGGAGCCAGGTTGGAGTGGAGTGACTTACTCACTCACTTAGTCCTTGTCGTGCCGAGTGGCACAGAGAGCAAAGGACCAGGGATTTCTCCTCTCCACCCTGTCGTTTGCTTTCTTCTCAACGTTGTTCCAGCAGTCTCCTCCCTCCTTCATTTCTCCTTCCATGGTTCTCCTCCAGGTGGTTTTGGCCTGTGAGAAGCTCTATCTGGTAAATAAGAAGCTCTATCTGGTAAATAAGAAGCTCTATCTGGTAAATAAGAAGCTCTATCTGGTAAATAAGAAGCTCTATCTGGTAAATAAGAAGCTCTATCTGGTAAATAAGACTCTCTATCTGGTAAATAAGAAGCTCTATCTGGTAAATGAGAAGCTCTATCTGGTAAATAAGAAGCTCTATCTGGTAAATAAGAAGCTCTATCTGGTAAATAAGACTCTATCTGGTAAATATATTTATATATATATATTCATTTAACCTCTTTTGCGTTTTCCCACTTGTGTCATCAGATGGTTTCCTTAGCACACGTCCTAACCATCTCCATCTTCTTCTTCTTAACATTGTTTCAATGTCCAAGCACCCCGTCGTTTTATGTAGTTCACTGTTTCTAATCTTCCTGGGCCAGAATATCCTTGTGATCTTTCAGAGGCACTGAGGTACTGCGAGGCTGCTGCTTACCATTCCACTCAGTAAGAGCTTTTTCCCAAGCCTGTCCCTATGGAGGCGATCAAACGCCTTCTCAAAATCAACAAAGTCGATGATGAGTTTGTGTCTCTGCCACTCTGTACATTGCTTGATGATATTTCTTAGTATAAAAATATGGTCAGTACAGCTTTTCCCTTTCCTAAATCCTGCCTGTTCTTTCCTTATCATGCTGTTCACTGCTGTTCATTCTGTTCATCAATATCTAGCAGAATATTTTACTAGAAAGGGATAGAAAGTAAAATATGCAAACCTGCAAACTGCGACACTTTAAATGAATGTGCAATAACACTATGTGCAATATGACAACCCTCGGGTACATAAGGTTCAGAGATAGGAAATGTTAGAATAGGTATAGCATAGCATAGAGTACAGCACAGTGTTTTATTTGTATAGTATAGTATAGTGGATAGTGTACATAGCCTTTATTTATGTAAACCAGCTCTTTTCCCTTCTTGTTTTTAGTTTTTTTTCCAAGCACCAGGGGAGCCACCCCTCCCAAATTTCGTTGTTTGGTACCTGTACTATATCAATGACAATAAAGACCATTCATTCATTCATTCATTCACAAGTAATGTAATTCCCCTCCAGTTGTTACAGTTGGTTAGGTCTCCTTTCTTGGGTAGCTTGATGATGGTTCCTTCTTGCCAAGTATTTGGAAGGGTCTCATTTTGCCATATCTTCTCAAACAATGGATGTAGAATGTTAGCCGCAAGGGTCGGGTGGGTTTTAAATACTGTAGCTCTGCTGATTAACGATCGTTTCCTGGAGCTTTGTTATTCTTTAAACCTTTGATGACTAATTAGATTTCATCTCTGGAGGGTGCCTCAGGGCTGATCTCTGGAGGGTGCCTCAGGGCTGATCTCTGGAGGGTGCCTCAGGGCTGATCTCCGGAGGGTGCCTCAGGGCTGGAGGGTGCCTCAGGGCTGATCTCTGGAGGGTGCCTCAGGGCTGATCTCTGGAGGGTGCCTCGGGGCTGATCTCTGGAGGGTGCCTCAGGGCTGATCTCTGGAGGGTGCCTCAGGGCTGATCTCTGGAGGGTGCCTCAGGGCTGATCTCTGGAGGGTGCCTCAGGGCTGATCTCTGGAGGGTGCCTCGGGGCTGATCTCTGGAGGGTGCCTCAGGGCTGATCTCTGGAGGGTGCCTCAGGGCTGATCTCTGGAGGGTGCCTCAGGGCTGATCTCTGGAGGGTGCCTCAGGGCTGATCTCTGGAGGGTGCCTCAGGGCTGATCTCTGGAGGGTGCCTCAGGGCTGATCTCTGGAGGGTGCCTCAGGGCTGATCTCTGGAGGGTGCCTCAGGGCTGATCTCTGGAGGGTGCCTCAGGGCTGATCTCTGGAGGGTGCCTCAGGGCTGATCTCTGGAGGGTGCCTCAGGGCTGATCTCTGGAGGGTGCCTCAGGGCTGATCTCTGGAGGGTGCCTCGGGGCTGATCTCTGGAGGGTGCCTCAGGGCTGATCTCTGGAGGGTGCCTCAGGGCTGATCTCTGGAGGGTGCCTCAGGGCTGATCTCTGGAGGGTGCCTCAGGGCTGATCTCTGGAGGGTGCCTCAGGGCTGATCTCTGGAGGGTGCCTCAGGGCTGATCTCTGGAGGGTGCCTCAGGGCTGATCTCTGGATCTTCGTCAGCTTCGGGTATATCTGCTAATGCTTCTGGCTCCCCTCTGTTAAGTACATGTTTGAAGTGTTCCGTCCAGCTGAGTTGCTGTTTCTTTTCTGATGTTAACATTATACCGTCTTTGTCTCTTACTGGCATGCTCATGTTGTTTTTCTCATTAAGTTCCTGTTCCCCCTCATCTTCTGCGTGGTTGGTTGGGGGATAGCGTTGAATGATGGACGTCTTTATTGGCTTGGTGTTTCAGGCGTGTTCTTATTATCGCCTCGCTTTTTTTTTTCTTATAATATTTTTTTATTCCAGTATAGAAGATGTCATGTACATCGAAAAAGGCATGAATATTTTCAGTTTTTCTCCCTCCCTCTCAAACATGTCTGCATACATACAGTATATACATATAGATTTGCCCATCTAGACACACACATATAAACAAATTACCAATTTTACCAACAATTTAGTGAGTAAATAAAGACTGGATGATTATTCTATCAAGGATGAAGCAGCTTTTGTTTGAGAATAATAGCTCCCTCGGTTTAGTAATTTCTTCCCTCTGTTTAGTAATTCGTTCCCTCGGTTTAGTAATTCGTTAGGGTTAGGGTTAGGGTTAGGCCCTACGAGCCAGAACGATCGCAAGGGTTAGGGTTAGGGTTTGGGTTAGAATCCTTGCGATCGATCTGGCTCGTAGGGCCTAACCCTAACCCTAACTCTAACGAATTACTAAACCGAGGGAACAAATTACAAATTTTCAGAGTGAAACTTCTCTTAGATGATGGTTCTCCTTACTATTCTACGACTCTCATCTTGCTGACTATCTGACCCATATCTGGGGCAAGGTTGGGTATCTTTTCGCCTGGCCACTACCCTCCGCCTGTCTGCCAAGGTTGCACCTCCCAGGAGTTTAACTCTCCAGACGGCATAGCCTTCAGGATGATAAGGTATATACCCACAGCCAGGGGAGTGGAGTAAACTGTTCTTTTAATTTAAAGATGCTATTTCTGTAACAGAAAAGAATAGGTGGAGTCATTATTTCCCTTCGACTTTCCCTTATCCTACCAAGCGCTACTGTGGGTATATAGTCTGTTTGAAACGATGCAGTGTTCTTGGCCCATTCTTGGTTTGTTTGACTGACAGTTATGTTCTAGAGACTCACAGATAAACATCGTTGGCAGACAGACAGAGAGAGAGAGAGATGGACAGGCAGACAGCCAGATAGGCGTGTTGATGATGAAGTTGTCTGGAAACAGACAAGACAGACGGAAAGAAAGGAAAGGAGAAGTGGAGGACGAAGAGGAGAAGGATGGGAGGATGAAACAGGAGGAGGGAGAGAGTTAAGTCAGCAGCTATTCTCTGATGGTGTCAGAAGTCTGCCTTCCTTGCTAGGGGGTTATAACAGGAGGGAGGGGGAGAGAGAGCTTTCCTCTGATCGCCCCTAACTGCTCCTCTCTTCTCTTTGTCACTCTGTAGGGCTTCCAGACTATTAGCTATTATGAGGTGTGTGTGTGTGTGTGTGTGTGTGTGTGTGTGCTTTATTATTCCCCGTGGCCCTCACCGCAGGAGAGAGGTGAGAGATGAGAGAGTGACGAAAGTGGAGAGAGAGAGAGAATGAATTCATGGAACGAGACAAAGGGAAACAGATTTGAGGCCAAAGAATCAATAACCCAGTATGTGAATAATGCCACAATGTGCTGCAGTACATCTCCACATGATGACCTTGAGAATGTTCTGCCAATGGCTATTATGATCATCATCATCATCATTATTATTATTATCATCATCTGTTTCTGGAGGAGAAAGAGGCCTGGTGATGTCAGTGAGCATGTAAGTGAACACACACAGGCTCACAGAGCTGCACCCCAGGACCCCTCCATCACAGAGCTGCACCCCAGGACCCCTCCAGCACAGAGAAAAAGTGAACATTGACCGGCGAACATTGACCGTTGGCCCGCGGCACACTCAGCGCCGCCGAGTTGCATACAGAGATGGGTAACCTATATCTAATCGTGCACCCCGTGTTACGTCACAAGCTAAAATCCAATGGGGTTGCGGAACGACCTGCGGGGCGGAAGAACAAGATACAGAGAACACCCCTACATATTCCAGAAGTTGGCGTGGTCTACCCCAACTCGGGTTGGAATCGTTAGGACGCCACCGGGACCCCTCCAGCACAGAGCTGCACCCCAGGACCCTTCCAGAACAGAGCTGCACCAGGGGACCCCTCCAGCACAGAGCTGCACCCCAGGACCCCTCCAGCACAGAGCTGCACCCCAGGACCCCTCCAGCACAGAGCTGCACCCCAGGACCCCCCCAGCACAGAGCTGCACCCCAGGACCCTTCCAGAACAGAGCTGCACCAGGGGACCCCTCCATCACAGAGCTGCACCCCAGGACCCCTCCAGCACAGAGCTGCACCCCAGGACCCCTCCAGCACAGAGCTGCACCCCAGGACCCCTCCAGCACAGAGCTGCACCCCAGGACCCCTCCAGCATTTTACCACGCTCTCTGTCCGAGGCGCTCCAGGCTCTCTCCCTGCTGATTGCGCGATTTCCTCTGTGTGTGTGTGTGTGTGTGTGTGTGTGTGTGTGTGTGTGTGCTCCGTAGAGGATGTCATTTAAAATGTCCAAACCTACATAAAAGCTATAGCTGACTAGTGAGCCTGCATCAACCTTAGTGCAAGAAGATTACAGTTCATCTGTGGTAGTAAGCACACAGCGGTAGAATGACGTCCAGTATTTGGCTGTTTAGTCCGGGAATGTGCTGTGTATGTGCCGGAAACGATTTGATTTTGATGGGCCGATGATTTTAATGGGCCGGACTAATATTGGCAGGCAGACAAGATTTGGCATGACAGAGCCAGATGTCCCCATGTCACCACTACACGTTTGTGCAGATGAGCTTCATGCAAATTGTCACATTAGAATACCGTGATGTCATAATGATGCCACTGTTGTCTGTTTATGGGGAGATATGCCATACTTCTGACTCTATTTCATTTGGGAGTCAAATGACCCGTCTGAATATTGAATTAGCTGTAACTACCAGAGCATATTCAAACCTCTTACGTTCCCCAGGGAAGTTTGGAAGTAACTGTTCTAAAACACACCTTGCTTATACCTATGGCTTAACACAGCGATCGATGATCTTGTCTTTGACATGATAACATCATACATTGACATGATAATATAAAGTGAGTGTGTTTGTGTGTGTGGGTGGGTGTGTGTGTGGGTCTGTGTGTGTGTGTGTGTGTGTGTGTGTGTGTGTGTGGGTGGGTGTGTGTGTGCGGTATATGACCTATGAGCACTGCAATACTACCAACTATTCTAATGTAATTCTCCACCACCCTGCTCTCTCTTCTGTTCCTGCAAATTAATGTTTTCCCCCTGTGTGTGTGTGTGTGTGTGTGTGTGTGTGTGTGTGTCCTGATCGCATGGCTACACACATTTGTTTACCCGGGCCTCTGACTTGGGAGTTTGGTTTATTTACACTGTAAGGACTCTCCTGGCAGCTGAGCTCAAGGTGTGTGTGTGTGTGTGTGTGTGTGTGTGTAAGTGTGTAAGTGTGTGTGTGTGTGTGTGTAAGTGTGTGTGTAAGTGTGTGTGTGTGTGTGTGTGGTCCATACATCTAAATACTGTATAAACATTACACAAGCGTTACATTTCCAACTCATTCATTGTCCGCCGTGTTCCACTGCTGTGACAGATGTGACAGATGGGACCATGTGAGTGAAACAGAACCCGGATAACAAATCTGCTTCTCATCGTACGTCGATTAATTCTCATATTCGGCAGTTTGTTTTGGTTTGTTCTCTACACTGTTGATACAGGATAGAAACAAGTCTAAAACTACCTCGATGTGAACTAATCCCCTTCTGTCATACAGCAAGTTTGTTATACAAAGTTTGTTTACCTTATAAAGATGCTTCTTAAACAGGACACGATCACAAACACACACACACGCACGCACACACACACACACACACACACACACACACACACACACACACACACACACACTGTAATAAGGAATGATGATGGAGATGACTGGGGGGCAGGTGCTTCATATTAATTTGCAGATCTCTGTTCTGTCTCAGTCTCTGTTCTGAAGGTTTAAGTGGGTTGACGGCACACCCATGCATACAAATAACCCTGGAGAAATAATCGCATGTCTGTGTGTGCCTGTGGTGTGCAAGTGTGCATGTGACAACCAGACTAGTGAACCCAAGAGCGGACACAGACAAAAGGTAGATGGAGAGTTAAACCCAAAGACTGGATGCATTGATTGATACCGGGGAATAGGGGCAAGGCTTCTATAGTGAAGCAGGCAGGTAAGGGGGGTCAGCAGCCAGGCAGGTAGGCAGGCAGGCAGGCAGGTAGGCAGGGCAGGTAGGCAGGCAGGCAGGCAGGCAGGCAGGTAGTGAAGGCAGGTAGAGGGTGTGAAGTGTTCGTGAGTTCTGTATGGCTAACATGAACACAAATGTAACTAGCCCAGTGAGCTAAAGCCTGTTAATTCCAGTAAATGTTGTTCCCATTGTTAGCACCTACTGTAATGTTCGAGGTTTACACTCGTAGAAAGGATGTATGGCCATCACAAGACCCTCACCATAGACATGTCCTTCACAGGACCCTCACCATAGACATGTCCTTCACAGGACCCTCACCATAGACACATCCTTCACAGGACCCCTCACCATAGACATGTCCTTCACAGGACCCTCACCATAGACACGTCCTTCACAGGACCCTCACCATAGACATGTCCTTCACAGGACCCTCACCATAGACATGTCCTTCACATGACCCTCACCATAGACATGTCCTTCACAGGACCCTCACCATAGACATGTATGACTAGACCCTCACCATAGACATGTATGACTAGACCCTCACCATAGACACATCCTTCACAGGACCCTCACCATAGACATGTCCTTCACAGGACCCTCACCATAGACATGTCCTTCACAGGACCCTCACCATAGACATGTCCTTCACAGGACCCTCACCATAGACATGTCCTTCACATGACCCTCACCATAGACACGTCCTTCACAGGACCCTCACCATAGACATGTATGACTAGACCCTCACCATAGACATATATGACTAGACCCTCACCATAGACACATCCTTCACAGGACCCTCACCATAGACATGTCCTTCACAGGACCCCCACCATAGACATGTCCTTCACAGGACCCCCACCATAGACATGTCCTTCACAGGACCCCCACCATAGACACGTCCTTCACAGGACCCTCACCATAGACATGTCCTTCACAGGACCCTCACCATAGACACGTCCTTCACAGGACCCTCACCATAGACATGTCCTTCACAGGACCCCCACCATAGACATATCCTTCACAGAACCCTCACCATAGACACGTCCTTCACAGGACCCTCACCATAGACACGTCCTTCACAGAACCCTCACCATAGACACGTCCTTCACAGAACCCTCACCATAGACATGTCCTTCACAGAACCCTCACCATAGACATGTCCTTCACAGGACCCCCACCATAGACATGTATGACTAGACCCTCACCATAGACATGCCCTTCACAGAACCCTCACCATAGACACGTCCTTCACAGGACCCTCACCATAGACATGTCCTTCACAGGACCCCCACCATAGACACGTCCTTCACAGGACCCCCACCATAGACACGTCCTTCACAGGACCCCCACCATAGACATGTCCTTCACAGGACCCTCACCATAGACATGTCCTTCACAGGACCCTCACCATAGACACGTCCTTCACAGGACCCTCACCATAGACATGTCCTTCACAGGACCCTCACCATAGACATGTCCTTCACAGGACCCTCACCATAGACATGTCCTTCACAGGACCCCCACCATAGACATGTCCTTCACAGGACCCTCACCATAGACATGTCCTTCACAGGACCCTCACCATAGACATGTCCTTCACAGGACCCTCACCATAGACACATCCTTCACAGGACCCTCACCATAGACATGTCCTTCACAGGACCCTCACCATAGACATGTCCTTCACAGGACCCTCACCATAGACATGTCCTTCACAGGACCCTCACCATAGACATGTCCTTCACAGGACCCCCACTATATACATGTCCTTCACAGGACCCCCACCATAGACATGTCCTTCACAGGACCCTCACCATAGACATGTCCTTCACAGGACCCTCACCATAGACACGTCCTTCACAGATCAAAAGAAATGAGACACTAAAATGCTCCTCCCTCAGCACTTCTCTTCCCTCTCTCATCTCTTACCTCTAACCGGATGAAGTCCTGCATTTACCTTATTACAATGCACAATGTGATTTACCTACGCTGTTTGTCGCTACACCATCCTGCTTCCCTCACTAATGCAAACACTATTTCATCACCCCTCCCCTCTCCCCCCTTCCTCCCTCTTCCCCTCTCCTCCCTTCATCACCCCTCCCCTCCCCTCTCCCACCCTTCCCCTCCCCTCCCCTCTCCTCCCTTCCCCTCTCCTCCCTTCCCCTCCCCTCCCCTCTCCCACCCTTCCCCTCCCTTCCCCTCTCCTCCCTTCCCCTCTCCTCCCTTCCCCTCTCCTCCCTTCATAACCCCTCCCCTCCCCTCTCCCACCCTTCCCCTCCCCTCCCCTCCCCTCCCCTCCCTTCCCCTCTCCTCCCTTCCCCTCTCCTCCCTTCCTCCCCCTTCCCCTCTCCAACCCCGCGGGACGCAAAACCATTTAATCTCCTTCAGACCTGGGAGGCACTTTTATATTAGCTTCAGTATAATCCCCACAATGCACTGTATGGCATACACACACACAGACACACACACACACACACACACACACACACACATCATATTTCATCAGTAGAGGTTTGCAGGGGCCATTCGTTTAACTCCAAAGACAATAGCCGACTGGCTTCACACTCTCTCTGTTGATTACCTCTTTTGTTTCTTTCTCTCTCTCTTTATCTTTCCTTCTCTGTTTGTCTCTCTTTTGATTACCTCTCTTGTTCTTTCTTTCTCTCTTTCTCTCTCTCTTCATCTTTCCTTCTCTGTTTGTCTCTCTTTTCCTCTTCACTAATACCACTGCCACGTTCTCCTATTGACCCAGATTTCAATTAAACTGCTGAACTGGACTCTGTCGAAGGAACCAGTAGTGGGTCCTAAACCACAACTAAAGCCTGGTACACACATAAAGATAATCTGGCCGATTTTAGACTGTCGTAGGACAGATCTTTATGTGTGTGGTGTGCTGTATTGGGAATATCGGAGCACAACACACGCAATACGATCCTGTAGCCAGATAAGAGTCTTTCAATTCTTGTTTTTGGAATTTTTCCCCATTCTTCCTGGGAGAACACCTCTAGCTCAGAAATATTCTTCGGCCTTCTTTCATGCACGGCATGTTTGAAATCTCTCCACAGATTTTCAATAATCTTCAAGTCTGGGGACTGTGATGGCCATTCCAAAACCATCATCCGTCTTTCCTGGAGGTACTTCAGGGTTGATTTTGAGGTATGCTTTGGGTCATTGTCTTGCTGGAATACCCAACCTCTCATCAACTTCAATTTCTGGACTGACCTTCGAACATCAGCCTCTAGAATGTCTTGATATTTGTTGGAATCCATTCTTCCTTCCATCCACACAATATTGCCTGTGTCCCCAGCTGCTACACAACCCCAAAGCATAATGGATCCACCTCCATGCTTAACAGCTGGCAAGGTGTTCTCTACAAATGCTTCACCCTTTTTTCTTCAAACATACCTTCTTTGGTTGTGGCCAAAAAGTAACATTTTGGTTTCGTCAGTCCAAAGCACATTGTTCCAATAGGCTTCAGGTTTCTCAAGGTTTTCTTTTGCCTACTTCAGATGCTTCATTTTGTGTTGAGGTCGTAGGAAAGGCTTCTTTCTGGCAACTCGTGTAGGTGTTTGTTGTTTAAGGTACGCTTAAATCCACTTGTACGCTTCTTCTGAGCTTTTCTCACCAGATCTCGGGCCATTCTATCTGAAAATTGTCTTGCTCTTCCAGATCTTGCCTTGACTTCAATTGTTCCATTTATTTTCCATTTACTGTGACCTCGGAGCTGAAAACGGCGAACCTGACCTGGGGCGAGGGTCAACACGCTGCACAGGAGGAGAGGACCAGATGGAGGCAGATAGTCACAGCCGTGTGTTCCTCAAGGAACAAAGAAGGGAATTTTTTTATTTTTTTTAAACAAAGACTGCTATTACTTGTCACTTGCCAATGACTGTTTGCAATAAAAAGATTTGTAAAAAAAAAAAGTAACAAAGAGGATTAAGTAAGTAAGTAATGGCAATCAGAACGACATGATACTGTAGACAGTGCGTGGTATAACAGCATAAGTAATATAGGTTCTACGTTAAGTATAGGATATGTACAGTTATGAAATAATAAATACATATGTACAGTAGGTAGTAGGTACAAGACATATACATACATTCAATTGAATGGGAAAATGAAAGTGTCTTCAGTCTTTTCGATGGTAGGGGATCAAACAGGCCGATGCCAGATGCAGTAGAATAGTGAGATAGTCAGCTAATAATAACCAAAACCAAACATGTTTATGTTTCTTCAGGGATGATGAGATCTGTGGATGACAGTAGAGGCTGGTGTTGGTAGACATGGGAGGACAGGCTCGTGGAATGTTTGATACTATTATAGATTCCATTTATTGCATTAACAACGACACTGTCCCCTGATTTATACTGCCACTGGCCTCGCCTGAGGAGGAAGATGAGATGGAGGAGACGGCTCGCTGGTCGGTTGCCCAAGGCTGTTACAACCATCTCAGATGGAAAGAAAGGGATAACACTTTCACTGTGTGTGTGTGTGTGTGTGTGTGTGCGTGTGCGCGCGCGCGTGTGTGCGTGTGTGTGTGTGTGTGCGTATTCGTGTGTGTGTGTGTGTGTGTGTGTGTGTGTGTGTGCGCGTGTGTGTGTGTGTGTATTCGTGTGTGTCTGTGTGTGTGTGCGTGTGTGTGTGTGTGTGTGTCTGTGTCTGTGTGTGTGCATATTCGTGTGCGTGTGCATGTGTGTGTGTGTGTGTCTGTGTGTGTGTGTGTGCGTATTCGTGTGTGTGTGTGTGTGTGCGTCTGTGTCTGTGTCTGTGTGTGTGCGTGTGCGTATTCGTGTGTGTCTGTGTGTGTGCGTGTGTGTGTATTCGTGTGTGTCTGTCTGTGTGTGCGTGTCTGTGGAGGTGTGTATGTGGGTGTCATAAATGAAATATCTTTGTATTATTAAAAAACAGCATTCACCTCCATCTCCACCTGACCTGACATGACCACACGGAATTGCCAGTGTCATAAAACACAGAACACCTTTTAGATGCCAAGGTGCTGGGCTGCCTTTATGGAGCTGTTATATATAGCCAGTAGAAATCGAGTGGGCTGGAGCTAGATAGGACTTGGGCTGGAACAATAGAACTATCCTAGAATTGAAAGTCACATACGGCACCATAATACAGTATAGAATATTATTAAGTATATATATTATATAACAGTATATGATAGCCTGGTATGGATCGTTTAATAATTTAAATGACCACAGGGGTGTCCTCTCAAAGAACATGTTCCCCGTTCCCATGAGCTTGTGGCTTCTCTGCCAACACTCGTACATCATGAGCCCTGTTACTGGGTTAGAACCCAAGAGTTTTGCAGCTTGGGTTGCGATGTAAGGTGGGGGGGGGGGACACACGCTCCATAATGTGAGCTTCAACAGCCGTCCATGATGTGGTCATGATGTGGTCAGGGACCTGGTTTGGACCCAGTGCC
>NC_137682.1:586373-601373 GCF_963989245.1 Nansenia antarctica | reverse complement strand
AGTCCCAAAGTTATATTCTCCTCATCAACAGTCCTCATCAAAATGTCTAGTGTTCCACCCCCACTGCCCTGCCATTAGTGTCAGAACCTGTATGAGAACGTTCCACACTCTGAAAGTTCCATGTCAGTTCTGACTGCTGGTTTGCAAACCCCCCAGGATGATTGATGACCCCCCCGCCTACACTGTCTGCTGAGCTTCTGGACTCCTGCCTTCATGACCAGGGGGATCCAGACAGTTCCTGGTGGATTGGGAGGGGGGCTGTGGTTCTTTATGTTACTGTCCGTGGTGACCCAGCAGAACATGTTGTGCTGTTTGTTTCAGCCTCTCCTGACCCTCTACACAACCCTGACCCTCTACTGACCTGTCTCTCTACTGACCTGTCTGTCTCTACTGACCTGTCTCTCTACTGACCTGTCCTCTATTGACCTCTCTATCTTTATGTCGGCAGTAGCAGAATAGAGGCGTGGTCAGATTTGCCAAACAGGGGCCGCGATTGTGCTTTGTAGACATTTCGAAATGAAGTGTAGATATGGTGAAGTACCGGTATGTTGTTAGCACACATGGGGCAGGAGATACGCTGTTGGAACCCAGACAGGAACCTGGTCAGGTTGGCTGGTTGAAGTCTCTAGTTGAAGTCTCTAGACACAATGAAAGCGGATGTCTGGATGTGCCATGTCCTGTTTCCTGACTGTTTGTTGACTATTTGTTGACTGTGCCGTACAGTTCTCTGAGTGCAGTGGTCGTGTCAGCATGGGGTGACAAGTTGAACTGAATAGCCGTCCTATGCAATGGCTGACTCAGGTACTGCTGGAGAGTGTTACCACAATATTAGACACTGACAGTCTAGCTTGATAAGCTCTCTTATGACTGCATGAGATGCCTGACTTAACAGAAATACCTGTCAAGCCAATTACATCTCATGTAATGTTCTGGATGCTCTAATAGGGGGACTGTGCATCTATGAGATATGTGACCTGGCCTGATGAGAAGGTCTGTATGTCGGCAATACTGAAGTCGCGCAAAATGAATGAATGAATGAATGAATGAATGGTCTTTATTGTCATTAATACAGTACAGGTACCATACAACGACATTTGGGAGGGGGGGCTCCCCTGGTGCTAGGAAAAAAATACTAAAAACAAGAAGGGAAAAGAGCTGGTTTACATAAATAAAGGCTATGTACACTATCTACTATACTATACTATACAATAAAACACTGTGCTGTACGCTATGCTATAAATATCCTAACATTTCCTATCTCTGAACCTTATGTACACAAGGGTTGTCATATTGCACATAGTATTGTTGCACATTCATTTAAAGTTAAATGTTCACAGTTGTGTTTCAGTATTACACTTATGATTACAATCTAGTAGCTGCCATCAAATTGTCTAGATTGTCCAGGGCCTAGAACCTAGGTCTTTGCTGTGTTCAGGGCCTGAATGGCCCTAGGGTGACCACAAAGCTTCTTTAAAAAAAAGTACAAAAATGTTTTTTTCTGTTTTTTTGCATGTTACGAAAGTTGAAGTGTTGAAGAGCCCACTGGATATAACAAACAACAGTTTTAGGATCACTACATACTTATCTGAATTGGATTTGCTTTGTCGTCTGCCGTAGGCTACTGGGTTAGAGTTATACATGGCTTGTAAACAAACTTACGTTTTAGGACGTGTTCAAAAGCAAGGACTGTGTGATCATCTAGTTACGTGTGTTTTTAGCATGTCGATGTTCTCTCAGCGTGTTGATGTTCTCTCAGCGTGTTGTGATGTTCTCTCAGCGTGTTGTGATGTTCTCTCAGCATGTTGTGATGTTCTCTCAGCATGTTGTGATGTTCTCTCAGCATGTTGATGTTCTCTCAGCGTGTTGTGATGTTCTCTCAGCGTGTTGTGATGTTCTCTCAGCGTGTTGTGATGTTCTCTCAGCATGTCGATGTTCTCTCAGCATGTTGATGTTCTCTCAGCATGTCGATGTTCTCTCAGCATGTTGATGTTCTCTCAGCATGTTGATGTTCTCTCAGCGTGTTGTGATGTTCTCTCAGCATGTTGTGATGTTCTCTCAGCGTGTTGTGATGTTCTCTCAGCATGTTGATGTTCTCTCAGCATGTTGTGATGTTCTCTCAGCGTGTTGATGTTCTCTCAGCGTGTTGTGATGTTCTCTCAGCATGTTGGTGTTCTCTCAGCATGTTGATGTTCTCTCAGCATGTTGTGATGTTCTCTCAGCATGTTGGTGTTCTCTCAGCATGTTGATGTTCTCTCAGCATGTTGATGTTCTCTCAGCATGTTGATGTTCTCTCAGCATGTTGTGATGTTCTCTCAGCGTGTTGTGATGTTCTCTCAGCATGTTGTGATGTTCTCTCAGCATGTTGGTGTTCTCTCAGCATGTTGATGTTCTCTCAGCATGTTGATGTTCTCTCAGCATGTTGATGTTCTCTCAGCATGTTGTGATGTTCTCTCAGCGTGTTGATGTTCTCTCAGCGTGTTGATGTTCTCTCAGCATGTTGATGTTCTCTCAGCATGTTGTGATGTTCTCTCAGCATGTTGATGTTCTCTCAGCGTGTTGTGATGTTCTCTCAGCGTGTTGTGATGTTCTCTCAGCATGTTGATGTTCTCTCAGCGTGTTGTGATGTTCTCTCAGCATGTTGATGTTCTCTCAGCGTGTTGTGATGTTCTCTCAGCGTGTTGTGATGTTCTCTCAGTGTGTTGTGATGTTCTCTCAGCGTGTTGTGATGTTCTCTCAGCGTGTTGTGATGTTCTCTCAGTGTGTTGTGATGTTCTCTCAGCGTGTTGTGATGTTCTCTCAGCATGTTGTGATGTTCTCTCAGCGTGTTGTGATGTTCTCTCAGCATGTTGATGTTCTCTCAGCGTGTTGTGATGTTCTCTCAGCATGTTGATGTTCTCTCAGCATGTTGTGATGTTCTCTCAGCGTGTTGTGATGTTCTCTCAGCGTGTTGATGTTCTCTCAGCGTGTTGTGATGTTCTCTCAGCATGTTGTGATGTTCTCTCAGCATGTTGATGTTCTCTCAGCGTGTTGTGATGTTCTCTCAGCATGTTGATGTTCTCTCAGCATGTTGTGATGTTCTCTCAGCGTGTTGTGATGTTCTCTCAGCGTGTTGATGTTCTCTCAGCATGTTGATGTTCTCTCAGCATGTTGTGATGTTCTCTCAGCATGTTGATGTTCTCTCAGCATGTTGATGTTCTCTCAGCATGTTGATGTTCTCTCAGCGTGTTGTGATGTTCTCTCAGCATGTTGTGATGTTCTCTCAGCATGTTGATGTTCTCTCAGCGTGTTGTGATGTTCTCTCAGCATGTTGTGATGTTCTCTCAGCATGTTGTGATGTTCTCTCAGCATGTTGATGTTCTCTCAGCGTGTTGTGATGTTCTCTCAGCGTGTTGTGATGTTCTCTCAGCGTGTTGTGATGTTCTCTCAGCATGTTGTGATGTGCTACACACGCAGTTAGATGTTCATAGACATGTTATTGCTTAGCTCCTACCTAGCTACCAACACGATTCAGAGCGTTTTCTGCCTTTATTTGGTTTGAGGTGGACCAACATTCAAATAAGCTCTCAAGATTCTCAATGTATGACACATCATTTGAAAGCTTACAATCTCCACTTTCATCATCTGGAAAAAAATGTAAAAATTACTTTGCCCTATTTGAGGCCTTTTTCACCAGACCCTACACCTCCCGGGCATAACATTTCATGGAAACACACGCACGCACGCACGCACCCACCCACGCACGCACAATCAGTTTGTGTGTCAGGCCTGAGATCAGAGGAGAGCTGTTTCTCTTTTTCCTTTCGTCAACCAACCAGCCATTGGAGGAGGTGACCGACATGTGACCTCAGTGTGTGTGAAGATAGAGACATGTGACCTCAGTGTGTGTGAAGAGAGAGACATGTGACCTCAGTGTGTGTGAAGGTAGAGACATGTGACCTCAGTGTGTGTGAAGAGAGAGACATGTAACCTCAGTGTGTGTGAAGGTAGAGACATGTGACCTCAGTGTGTGTGAAGATAGAGACATGTGACCTCAGTGTGTGTGAAGGTAGAGACATGTAACCTCAGTGTGTGTGAAGGTAGAGACATGTGACCTCAGTGTGTGTGTGTGTGTGTGTGTGTGTGTGAGTGTGTGTGAAGGTAGAGACATGTAACCTCAGTGTGTGGAAGATAGAGACATGTCACCTCAGTGTGTGTGAAGAGAGAGACATGTGACCTCAGTGTGTGTGAAGATAGAGACATGTGACCTCAGTGTGTGTGAAGAGAGAGACATGTGACCTCAGTGTGTGTGAAGGTAGAGACATGTCACCTCAGTGTGTGTGAAGATAGAGACATGTGACCTCAGTGTGTGTGAAGAGAGAGACATGTGACCTCAGTGTGTGTGAAGGTAGAGACATGTGACCTCAGTGTGTGTGAAGATAGAGACATGTGACCTCAGTGTGTGTGAAGATACAGACATGTAACCTCAGTGTGTGTGAAGGTAGAGACATGTGACCTCAGTGTGTGTGTGTGTGTGTGTGTGAGTGTGTGTGAAGGTAGAGACATGTAACCTCAGTGTGTGTGAAGGTAGAGACATGTAACCTCAGTGTGTGTGAAGGTAGAGACATGTGACCTCAGTGTGTGGAAGATAGAGACATGTCACCTCAGTGTGTGTGAAGAGAGAGACATGTGACCTCAGTGTGTGTGAAGGTAGAGACATGTGACCTCAGTGTGTGTGAAGGTAGAGACATGTGACCTCAGTGTGTGTGAAGGTAGAGACATGTGACCTCAGTGTGAGTGAAGATAGAGACATGTGACCTCAGTGTGTGTGAAGATAGAGACATGTGACCTCAGTGTGTGTGAAGGTAGAGACATGTGACCTCAGTGTGTGGAAGATAGAGACATGTCACCTCAGTGTGTGTGAAGAGAGAGACATGTGACCTCAGTGTGTGTGAAGGTAGAGACATGTGACCTCAGTGTGTGTGAAGGTAGAGACATGTGACCTCAGTGTGTGTGAAGGTAGAGACATGTGACCTCAGTGTGAGTGAAGATAGAGACATGTGACCTCAGTGTGTGTGAAGATAGAGACATGTGACCTCAGTGTGTGTGAAGAGAGAGACATGTGACCTCAGTGTGTGTGAAGATAGAGACATGTGACCTCAGTGTGTGTGAAGGTAGAGACATGTGACCTCAGTGTGTGTGAAGGTAGAGACATGTGACCTCAGTGTGTGTGTAGAGAGAGACATGTGACCTCAGTGTGTGTGAAGATAGAGACATGTGACCTCAGTGTGTGTGAAGGTAGAGACATGTGACCTCAGTGTGTGTGAAGATAGAGACATGTGACCTCAGTGTGTGTGTGTGTGTGTGTGTGTGTGTGTGTGTGTGTGTGTGTGTGTGTGTGTGTGTGTGTGTGTGTGTGTGTGTGTGTGTGTGTGTGTGTGTGTGAAGAGAGAGACATGTGACCTCAGTGTGTGTGAAGATAGAGACATGTGACCTCAGTGTGTGTGAAGGTAGAGACATGTGACCTCAGTGTGTGTGAAGGTAGAGACATGTGACCTCAGTGTGTGTGAAGATAGAGACATGTGACCTCAGTGTGTGTGAAGATAGAGACATGTGACCTCAGTGTGTGTGAAGAGAGAGACATGTAACCTCAGTGTGTGTGAAGAGAGAGACATGTGACCTCAGTGTGTGTGAAGATAGAGACATGTAACCTCAGTGTGTGTGAAGATAGAGACATGTGACCTCAGTGTGTGTGAAGAGAGAGACATGTGACCTCAGTGTGTGTGAAGAGAGAGACATGTGACCTCAGTGTGTGTGAAGATAGAGACATGTGACCTCAGTGTGTGTGAAGGTAGATACATGTGACCTCAGTGTGTGTGAAGGTAGATACATGTCACCTCAGTGTGTGTGTAGAGAGAGACGCTGACCCTGATACGACCCTGGCTGCCCAGCAGTCTATCCTACACATGAATAAGATATGGAAACCAAACAGAGAAACGTTAACAGAAAGTGTGTGTGTGTGAGAGAGAGGGGGGGTGGGGGTTGGACGAAGGTCCCAGGATGATATGAGTCAGCGGACAATGCGATGCATCAGTGATGTGGCTTCAAAGTTGACTTTGCTTTACTGGCTGAATAACGCTGTGTGTTACGTTAATTAATTATTTCATTTTGCCATTTAGCAGACGCTTTTAATCCAAAGCGACTTACAATTACGAATTACAGGGACATTCCCCCTGGAGTAACTGAGGGCTAAGTGCCTTACCCAAGGGCACACTAGTAGTGGTGTGGCTTCAGGTGGGATTTGAACTCACAACCTTCCGATCACAAGTCCAACTCACTACCCACTAGACCACCACTACCCCACGTTATGAATAATAATAATAACTTACATTTATATAAGCGCCTTTCAAAAAGCCCAAGGACGCTTTACAGGGGAATGATCGGACAGACAAAACTGAAAACAAACAAAACAAAACTGAAACAATGACTAGGTGCCGAAGGCCTTGGAATAACGTTGTGTGTCAGTTTCAAGTGTGTCATAACTCTCCCCGTCTGTCATAACTCTCCCCGTCTGTCATAACTCTCCCCGTGGCTGATTTATATCACCAGGACAGGGGAGGTGAGGTGAGGTGTCCTCATCATCGTTAATCAGGAGTCATATTAATAACGAGATATAAATCAACGGTAATTCACTTGATCTGTAATCTGTAATAAACGTCACACACCAATGATGGCCAAAACAAGGGGAAGAGGGGAAGAGGTCATCTCCACACTATATCAAGCCAAGAAGTATGCCACAAATGATGGCACAACCGGTTTCATTTTCAAGTTTTTGTGCAGCGGAAGCCGGCAAAGATATGAGCTAGTGAGTCTAGAGTGCAGGGTTACCGCCGAATGGGCTACTGGATTTAACGGTTATAGACTGGTCAGGCTGTAAATTGTCAATCCCATCTGGCAACCCTGCTAGAGTGACGTAAAAGTCACATTAAACGCGACTAGACAGTTTAGACGGGGGCGCGTTGGTAAATATCAGACATGTATCCGATGTAATACCACCTCTGAACGCGACCCAGGTCGGATTTTAAAAAAGTCAGATTTCATGTGACTTGCGCTGTTCCCACGGTCATGCATAAAGCAGACCTGAGGCGCATGTCGGCAAAAAAATCGGATTTGGGTCACATGTCACTGCAGTGTGAACGAAGCCTCAGTTAGACTTATTTCAGTACCAAGTAGAGTCTTCGGTGTCTTCAGGATTGGTTGAGTAGAATTCCTTATGTATTTGAATAAAGTGTGATTGGTTAGTTACCAGTTACAATCAGTTTCTGTGTCGTATCTGGGTAGTTTTGTGTTGAATACCTTTAATTAGCCACCTGGCTGTGTTTGCTGGTCTTGATTGCAAGTTTATGGGCTAATTACTGGCTAATTACTGGACTGCTGATTAGTGGGAGGGGCTTACACCTCTGCTAGGCAATCAGCAATTAGTGAATTGCACTTTCCTGCCTAACTCTGACAGCAACAGCTGTAGCGTCAACCTCATCTCCCCCGTCATCGAGGAAGGACAGGGACACGGCTGACTGTTCGCTTTCTGTCTCGTTGTCATCGGATATATTATGTTTTTCTTTAGAATCCTTCAATCAAGCTTCATCTGCTACAAGGTGTCCTCTCCTCCTCATCCCTGCTGCTATTGCAGCTTTCTGTGGGGTACACAGATGAGGCTCTCCACCTCGCCTCAGCAACCAATCCAATCTAGAGTCCCGACATGCTCAAACTGTCTGATGTGCTGCTGCCTGGAGGACACTGGGACTCAGCAGTCAGGAAGCAGTCAGGCTACTGCAACTTTTGCCCCCTTTAAGTCCCTCCACTTCCTGGCTCTCACTGAGACATGAATCTTGTCAGAGAACAAGAATAGCTTCCTACTCCCTTCCTCACACTCCTAGCCCCCCTGGTTGAGGGGGGGGCATAGATCCTCTGGTTGAGGGGGGGGCACAGAGCTTCTTATCTCACCTAAGTGGACATCGAATGTTCTTTCCGTCACATATCCTCTTGAATTCCATGTTGTTTCTGTTTCTTTCCCCTACAGCTTCACATTGTTATCTATCTCCCCCCTCATCCGTGAAATGGATGTCTTAGCTCCTTCCCTGAGGACACCGCTCACTCTCTTCCACTTTCTGACCATCACTTTGTATCCTTCTCCCTTCCTCTCACATCCATCCCCTCCTCAAACTCTACCCAAACTGTTACTACCTGCTGCAACCTGCAGAGCATCTCTCCCACCTTTCTCTTCCTCTCTCCTCTCCTCCCTACCCCCACCTGAGTCCTCCTCCCTTCTGTCTATTGATGCTACCCTCTCAGTTCAATTCAATTCAAATTGTATTCATCACATACACAATATTATATTATAATATGCAGTGAAATCGTTTGTGTTCCCGTCCCGCGATACAAATATTTAAAGAAGATTTAAAAAGACACAGACAACAAGCGATTTCAAAGATTAATTTCTCATGTGAGTGCAGGGTAAAAAGTGCAAAGTGCAGTGGCAGTCCATTTTGGGCTGATATGGAGGTGTGTGTGTGTGTGTGTGTGTGTGTGTGTGTGTGTGTGTGTGTGTGTGTGTGTGTGTGTGTGTGTGCTAAGCACAGTCCTCATTCAGCAGGCAGATGGCCTGAGGGAAGAAGCTCTTCCTCATCCTCTCCATTCCCTCCTGACGACACCTTTTATCACTCTGTCCTCCTGAAACTCTCCTCTGTGTGTGTGTGTGTGTGTGTGCGTGTGTGTGTGTGTGTGTGTGTGTGTGTGTGCGTGTGTGTGTGTGTGTGCTTCCAAAGCTTCATTCTACCAGTCTAAAATCCAATCGTCTGCCTCTGACCCGAAACAACTGTTTGCCACATTCTCCTCAACCCTTAACCCCCCTCCCTCTCACCTTAACCACCCCCGCCTCCCTCCCTCCCTCTCCCTCCCCCCTCCCTCCCTCCCCCCCTCCCTCCCTCTCACCTTAACCCCCCTCCCTCCCTCCCTCCCTCTCACCTTAACCCCCCTCCCTCCCTCCCTCCCTCCCTCTCACCTTAACCCCCCTCCCTCCCTCCCTCCCTCCCTCTCACCTTAACCCCCCTCCCTCCCTCTCACCTTAACCGCCCCCCCTCCCTCCCCCCTCCCTCCCCCCTCCCTCCCTCCCCCTCCCTCCCTCCCTCCCACCATCCCTCCCTCCCACCTTAACCCCCCTCCCTCCCTCCCTCCCTCTCACCTTAACCCTTAACCCCCCTCCCTTCCTCCCCACCTCCCCCCCTCCCTCCCTCCCTCCCTCCCTCTCACCTTAACCTCCCTCCCTCTCCCTCCCTCCCTCCCACCTTAACCCCCCTCCCTCCCTCTCACCACTAGTGTCCCCCAGGGCTCTGTTCTGGGACCCTTATTATACACCAGATCTCTTGGCTCTGTCATCTCCTCACAGGGTTTCTCTTACCGCTGCTATACTGATAACACTTTCTATCTCCCCTCTCTCCTTCCTCCTCCATCTCTACCTGGATGTTCTCCCTCCTCCTCCATCTCTACCTGGATGTTTGCACACCACCCTGGAGCTCCACTGTGTCCCCTGTAGCCTCCCAGACAGCAGAGCATCTCGGGGTGATCCTGGAGAACCAGTTGTCCTGTGTGCTTCAGTAGCTTAAAAAAAATGGTTTAGAAGAAGTTGATAGGAGAAGGTTTTTCCTTCTATCAATGGCCCCGGGCCTGAGCTGGATTACTCTTCCTGCTACGACTGGTGGACTGATGATTCACTTGCTTAGTATTCAAATGTATTGATTGTAAGTCGCTTTGGAATAAAGTGTCTGCTAAATGCCAAAAATGTAAAATGTAAATGTTCAGTAGCTTCTTCCTCTACAACATTCAAAGGGTACGTCCATTCTGTTTTGAATTGACCAGTTCTATCGTTTTCCAAGTAAATTATTAAATTGACACTCCTCAAACCTTCATCATGGAACTATACACCATCTATACACCATCATCTGTTGTAAAAAGTCAATGAGACACATCTGAAAAGCAGAGGTTTGCTAAGTCAAGTGGGGGGAAATAGAAGAACAATTGTGGGAATGTCTATAAAGAACAGAAGAAGAAACATCCATGCCATTACACTCTCTCCTGATAAGGCGGCAACAAAAAAAGGATTATCTGACAAATTGCTGACTGCTAGCTTTATCAAAACAGCTTTATATTGGAGGAGGGTACTCCACACAGAGCAGTGGTAGGGTAAGATACTGGTCTTTGTCCTCATTGCCAAACGTAATACATTCTGCACCCTCAACTTCAAAACTCTTTTGTCATAAAAATACAGAAGAAATTCACAAGAAAGAAACTATTTATGCATTGATTTTTTCTGTTGAATAGTCATGACCGGCTTGTGGATTCTGTCTCATTGTAGTCATGGTAACGTCGACAATTGATCCATCGGTTGCACTCACACAGTCACGTTGAAAGAGTGCCTCAAGAGCTGAATGAACAGATGCAGTAGTATCTATGTGTATCTATTAGAGGTAGAGCTGTTAGTATCTATGTGTATCTACCAGGTAGAGCTCTTTGCGTTTCAGGAAGCTGTTTGGTTTTCCATTAATTCAGAATCTATTATTTTTTATTGCCAAGTATATTCACACAGAGGAAATGTGCTTGGTGTGGTTGGTGCTTAAGACATAAAGACACAGACAGCAATATAATAAAAAAAACAACAACAACAATGTAATATGCATATATATATATACGTATACAACACGATATAAGCACAAATAGTTTAAAAAGACTATGACAGAAATGGGACAGTAGAGAATTAATACTGTAAATTAGAGTATGTCAAACTAATATAGATTACATGAAATCATTATTGTATAATTTGTCTGTTGTTCGTTTGTTTGATTTGGAAGGTGAGCATTTGTTTATTCAAGAGACTTTAAAGTTTGATATAACACCTGCTTGTTTCATTTGTTGTGTGTTACTTTGATTCAATTACATTTTTGTGAAATCCACCCCTGTATCTCTCATATTATCCTGCCAATAGTGAGCCAATAGTGTGTAACGTAGTATAGTTATGGAATTCATGTAAACTATGTCTGTAAATAGGACTATAGAAATCAAATGTGATTGGTTGATATAGAGAGATTGATAGCTTGATCAGTACAGTACGTATATGAGAATTATAGTAGTCCTGAATAATCATATACTGTACTTCTGTTTCAATAATTCATTGGGGTACATTTATATCACGTTTATTACAGTCGATTTTAATCAAGTTAATTACAGTTGATTTATATCACATTATTAATATAAAAGAGACACCTGATTAAAGATATTGAAGAGGACACGTCACCTCACCTCCCCTGTCTCGGTGGTACTAAATCAGCCAAGTGTGTCAGTTATGACACACTTGAAACTGTCACACACACACACACACACACACACACTCACACACACACACACATTCATGGTTGCATCGTCATTCATATCTACGCCTACTCCTCCTCTTCTGCCTATCCCTCTGTCATTCTCTCTCAAGGTGATCTCTCCTGCTTCCCTCTCTCTCTCCATCCCTCACTCTCTCCATCCCTCACTCTCTCTCCTTCCCTCTCTCTCTCTCTCCATCCCTCTCTCTCTCTCTCTCTCCATCCCTCTCTCCTGCTTCCCTCTCTCTCTCCATCCCTCTCTCTCTCTCCATCCCTCTCTCTCTCTCCATCCCTCTCTCTCCATCTCTCTCTCTCTCCATCCCTCTCTCTCTCTCCATCCCTCTCTCTCTCCATCTCTCTCTCTCCATCCCTCTCTCTCTCCATCCCCCCCTCTCTCTCTCCATCCCTCTCTCTCTCTCCATCCCTCTCTCTCTCCATCTCTCTCTCTCTCCATCCCTCTCTCTCCATCCCTCTCTCTCTCTCCATCCCTCTCTCTCTCCATCCCTCTCTCTCTCCATCCCTCTCTCTCCATCCCTCTCTCTCTCCATCCCTCTCTCTCTCCACCCCTCTCTCTCTCTCTCCATCCCTCTCTCTCCATCCCTCTCTCTCTCCATCCCTCTCAATTCAATTCAATTCAATTCAACAGGCTTTATTGGCATGACGTTTTACAAGTGTTGCCAAAGCACAATCACAGATATGACGAACAACAACATAACAACATAATATCAATGACATGAAAAAATAAATAAAAATAATATAAATAAAATAAAGCAGGTGGTGCAGAGAATAAAACATGGCATACTGTATGTATGTCCTACTGGTTGTCCCTTTTCTTGTGGCAGGAATTGACATATTTTGCAGCCAAAACTGCACATTCTTTCTGTTCCCCCAGAAGGGCTGGTAATCTTTCCCTTTCTGTCATACTTCGGAATTCTGGGAAATTAGTTTCAAATTTTGGGAAGAACTCCTCTCTAATATTTGTGTAGTTTTCACACTGTGTCAAGAAGTGTAACTCCGTCTCTATAGCTCCGTCATCACAGTGACAGCACAGCCTCTCCTCTCTGGGCAGCCAGGTTTGTCTGTGTCTGCCCTTCTCTATTGCCAGACTATGATCGCTCAGTCTGTACATTGTCAAAGTCTTTCTCAGGTTTTTATCAGTTACTGTGGTTAGGTAGTCTGCCACAGTATACTGTCTGTTTAGAGCCAAATATGTTTCTAGTTTGTGTTGTGATTGTGTGAGTTTGTTCCAATATGTGATGTATTTATCTTTTTCTTTAGTTATAATTTGGTTAGGTCTAATCTTCTGAGTGATAGTGTAGCTGCACTGAGGCTGTCTGGGGTTTGTGATGTCAGAAGGTGAGAGGTCAGCTAGTTTCAGAACCAGCTGACTGAGGGGGCTCCTTTGGATGTTCAACTCTTGGCAGGCAAGGGCTTTATAATGGTAACAGGCAGGGTCACTCTTTTTAATATGGCTCCAGAATTTAATAGATCTTTTCTGTATATTTAGCAGTAAAGGATATTGGCCTAATACCCTCTCTCTCTCTCCATCCCTCTCTCCCTCTCTCTCTCCATCCCTCTCTCTCTCTCCATCCCTCTCTCTCTCTCTCCATCCCTCTCTCTCTCCATCCCTCTCTCTCTCTCCATCTCTCTCTCTCTCTCCATCCCTCTCTCTCTCTCTCCATCCCTCTCTATCTCTCCATCCCTCTCTCCATCCCTCTCTCTCTCTCATCCCTCTCTCTCTCCATCATTTTATATTCTGTGGTGGCAGAGCAGAGCAGTAATGATGGTATAGATTTCTCACAAAGACAGATGAGAGGATAAGAGACTGTATTAGACTAAGATAGGGCTTATTTCTGGAACACGGCCAATACTGTAATAACACTATGTCAGATTGTCCAATCACCCAAGGCCCTGTGTGTGTGTGTGTGTGTGTGTGTGTGTGTGAGTGTGTGAGTGTGTGAGTGTGTGAGTGTGTGAGTGTGGTTTTCCATCCGGGAGTTTTAATGACACGTCCCATGTGTTGACAATACAGAGGACGCATGGAGACAATATGGAGTTAACGAACTAAAACAGAAGAATCAGGAAGACAATAAAGAGCTCTCTGGTTGCCATGGTGGTCAGCAGAGGAAGCAGCAGCATGAGGAGGATTGTGATCGTCTGTGGCTCAGCTGATGGATCACGGGGGGACACGGGGGTTAACAACACTTAGATAGTGGATTCCATTCCTGCTGGGACCATATATAGATAATAATGTATGTAGCACTTACTGCAAAGTAAGCCGCTTTGGATGAAAGTGTCTCAGCTAAATGGCATATATGGTTATATTAGAGGGGGAGTGTTGTTCCCTATAGTGCAGTTTGCATTTAACCACACACACTTCTATATAGGGTTGTATAATGACACTTCTATATAGGGTTATATAACGGCTATGTGGCGAGGGTCAGAGGGAGTGTAGTAGGGTATGGAAGGTGTTACAGTACTTAACATCTACCAAAGGAAGAGAGGGAAGGAGGGAGGGAAGGAGGGAGGGGGGGAGGAGAAGAAGAGAGAGAGAAAATAGGAGGGAGGACAGTTTATTCACTAGTCTGAAGACTGACACACACACACACAGCAGAGAAATGTGGATTTGCTTTGTGGGAAGCGATAGGGGGAATGACTTTAACTGAGATAAGTTGACGAGTTGATGAAGGGGTGTGTTCTCTAATCACTGTGAGATAAGAACTCCCCTATGAGTCGTCAGGGTCCCAGCCAAAGTGTGTGTGTGTGTGGGGGGTGGGGGGGTGTTTGTTTGTGTGTGTTTGTGTGTCTTAATCATTTTGACTAAAGTAGGCTTATGGTTTAGTCATATTTTTGGAAATTGAATAATGATTTAGTCTCGTTATTGTCAAAATGATGAAAACTATGGGCCGACTTTTAGTTGACTTCATGTCATTTAATTGTAGTCACATCACATCTCATTTGTCTGGCCAAAAAGCTTATTTTTATAAAATAAATGTGTTGTCCGTTTTTTTCACATTACGAAAGTTGAAGTGTTGAAGAGCCCACTCAATATAACAAACAACAGTTTTAAGATCACTAAATACTTCTCTTGGATTGGATTCACTGTGTCGTCTGCCGTCCTGCTTCTAGGCCACTGCTTTGAGTTGCATCCGTGTACGAAAGGCGCTGCTATATAAATACACTTTCACTTCACTTCACTTAGTGATACATGGCTTGTAAACAAACTTACGTTTTAGGACGTGTTCAAAAGCAAGGACTGTGTGATCATCTGATTATGTGTGTGAATGTGTGTGTGAATGGGTGAATGAGAGGCCATTGTAAAGCGCTTTGGAATAAGGCATAGCTATATAAATCAGTCCATTTACCATTTTTTATGTGTAGTTATGTGTTTTTAGCATGTTGGTCTATCAGCATATTGTGATGTGCTAAACAGGCAGTTAGATGTTCTTTCTTAGCTGCTAGCTAGCTACCGAGTCGATGATAGCAAACACGTCTGTTTCGATTCAGAGAGATTCTCTCCGGTATTCGGTTTGAGGTGTACCAACATTAAAAAAGCATATAAAATCTTCTTCAACTATTTACATACGTCATAGATTTCAATGTA
>NC_137682.1:553873-568873 GCF_963989245.1 Nansenia antarctica | reverse complement strand
TAAAGGCAATATTAAAAAGCTGGGTTTTTAGTCTTGACTTTGACATAATATGCTGAGGTTGCATCCCTAATGTAAACTGGCAGTGCATTCCACAATCTGGGTGCATAAAATGAGAATGCAGCCTCACCAAATCTCTTCTTTTGTACATGTGGTACACAGAGAAAACCAGCGTCAGAAGACCTGAGAGCTCTATTGGGCTGATATGTTAGCAGAAGACCTGAGAGCTCTATTGGGCTGATATGCTAGCAGAAGACCTGAGAGCTCTATTGGGCTGATATGCTAGCAGAAGACCTGAGAGCTCTATTGGGCTGATATGCTAGCAGAAGGTCTTTCAGATATTCTGGTGCTGTGCCAGTGAGAGCTTTATAAACAAGCAGAAGGATCTTGAAATATATACTGGTAGCCCCGGATCTCAAGGCAAAATGGGGCTGAGTGACATCATCAGAATCACCAGAACATCAGAATCACCCCCGCACAGTGATGTTAATGTCATCATCCCGCTGCACACGTGACAGATGATCCAGAGTGATAAGGTTAGAGCCGCCCCTGCCTGCTCTGCTGTGTGGCCTCCATAGAACCACGGAGTTCTGTAGAACCATATCAGCGATCCGTTGAATATATTTCCTGTTCCTATTCTGGAGTGTTTGGAATGGAATGGAATCCTACAGGGTTCCATGGAACAACAATATCATGTTGGAATTCTACTCAACCTTCCTCTCTGAGAGCCTGCGCATGTCACATGACCTTCCTCTCTGAGAGCCTGCGCATGTCACATGACCTTCCTCTCTGAGAGCCTGCGCATGTCACATGACCTTCCTCTCTGAGAGCCTGCGCATGTCACATGACCTTCCTCTCTGAGAGCCTGCGCATGTCACATGACCTTCCTCTCTGAGAGCCTGCGCATGTCACATGCTCAGTCCTAATGTCCTCTACACATTCATAATCATAATCATAATAATAATAGCGTAGATTTATATAGCGCCTTTCTCAAACCCAAGGACACTTAGATTGATGAGACCAGCAGAGGAGAGGGGAGGGGGAGGAGGGGAGGGGAGAGGTGAGGAGATGAGAGGAGAGGAGAGGTGAGGAGATGAGAGGAGAGGAGGGGAGGGGAGGGGAGGGGAGAGGAAAGGAGGGGAGAGGTGAGGAGATGAGAGGAGAGGAGAGGAGAGGGGGAGGAGGGGAGGGGAGGGGGAGGAGTGGAGAGGAAAGGAGGGGAGAGGTGAGGAGATGAGAGGAGAGGAGAGGAGAGGGGGAGGAGGGGAGGGGAGGGGGAGGAGTGGACCGCAGGGGGGAGGAAAGGAGGGGAGAGGTGAGGAGTTGAGAGCAGAGGAGAGGAGGGGAGGGGAGGGGAGAGGAAAGGAGGGGAGAGGAAAGGAGGGGAGAGGTGAGGAGATGAGAGGAGAGGAGGGGAGGGGAGGGGAGGGGAGGGGTGAGGAAAGGAGAGAAGAGGAGAGGAGAGGAGAAAAGAGGAGAGGAAGGGAGAGGAGGAACTACATCCATATTACCAACAAAATGCCAACTACATACATAATGTACGTATATACATAATGGAGATCCAACGATGATGTTCTCTTATGTCCCAGCGTGTGCAGATGTTCCAGTGCAGTATTTACCAGCCGGGCGTTCCAACACCAGCAGGCTTCTCTAGGGCCTGTCTGGGTGATGTCACCTATGATGTCACCTATGATGTCATCCTAGCTTCTCTAGGGCCTGTCTGGGTGATGTAGAACCATATCAGCGTTGAATATCTTCTGTTCCTATTCTAGAGTGTTTGGAATGGAATGGAATCCTCCAGGGTTCCCTAAGCCTAACCTGTTCTATGGTAATAATCTATTCTGAGATTACATCACTGAATATGGCCACGCCTGAGAGGACAGCAGTACAGTGGTTACTGTGTTTGGGATCCCAAAGGGAAAAAGAGAAAGATAGCTGAGGAGAACAGAGGATTCAACAGTTCTTGGGACCGAATCATTTTGCTTTCATTACCAATGCGGAAAGGATTGCCTGCATGTTTGCTTTGTAATGAGAAGTTGTCAAATAACAAAAAGAGTAATGTGGAAAGACATTTCCAGGGAAGGCTTGCTACGTTTGCAGCCGAGTACCCAGTTGGGAGTGAGAGGAAAAAGTGCGATTGCATAATGCATTACTTCTGGAGAAATTAGAGGAGCGCAAAGATCGATTTAAGAAGTGGATTGCGAGGCTAACCATGCCCATATATTCTGGAATTGCCACAAAATAATAGGGTTTTGGGAAATGATACATGGGATAACACAAGAAATTCTGGGTTACAAATGTCCTATGAATCACAAGCTGCTCTATGTGTAATTACACAGAGAATGAGATACAGGTGGGGGACTCTTATCTATTCAAGATACTCATGGTCGCTGGGAAAAAGGCTATCACAAGGAAATGGGGTACGGAAGACCTACCTACTCAGGCCCAATGGGTAGACAGACACAGTGGGGGAAATCCATGTTATGGAAAGACTGACTCACAGACTACGACTTTTAGGACCACAGATGGACAGTAAATGGATGAAGTGGACTCTATGGCAATTGACACAGACTTGAGACATGACAGCAGTAGCTTTTTCTTTTCCTTTTAATGTTTTTCTTTTGTTGTTTTTGTTGATGTTGAATTGTTGTATTATTGTTCTTATTGTTGAATAAAAAGAAAATTGCAAAAAAAAAGAAGTGGATTGCATCTCCAAACAGATGGTGACGACATGAAGGATTCATTCATTAAAATAGCAGAGCTCCTATGTTCAGACTTAAAGCAGCACCGTACAGCAGAGTAGTCACGTGGTGCGTCACTCTCTCCAGGATGCGCTGCAGGGAAAATAAACATTTAATCATGAATGCTCGTTATGTATTTGTAGCCTACTTAGTCATTTTGATAGTAGGCTAATATAGCTAATATACACATGTGTTGCCTTCATTATAAGGCTTATATAAGGCTTTTATTTTTTTTGCGGCTCCAGACAGATTTGTTTTTTGTTTTTTTGGTCCAATATGGCTCTTTCAACATTTTGGGTTGCCGACCCCTGGCCTAACCTGACCAATCACTACCCCCCATATCCTAACCTGACCAATCTCTACCCCCCATAGCCTAACCTGACCCATCTCTACCCCCCATATCCTAACCTGACCAATCTCTACCCCCCATAGCCTAACCTGACCCATCTCTACCCCCCATATCCTAACCTGACCAATCCCTACCCCCCATAGCCTAACCTGACCAATCTCTACCATCATAGCATAACTATTCTTAACTGGGGAGGCTGGTAGAAGTAGAAATCAGAGGACTGGCTCGTTGTAATGAATGGAATGAGATGGGGAACGGTATCAAACATGTGACCAGAGGTATCAAACATGTGACCAGAGGTATCAAACATGTGACCAGAGAGGAAAGGAGTTGAGGACACAAAGCTAAACTACAGTATGAAGCTCTATGACAGTATGACAGTATGACAGTATGACAGTATGACAGTATGACAGTATGACAGTATGACAGTATGACAGTATGACAGTATGACAGTATGACAGTATGACAGTATGACAGTATGACAGTATGACAGTGTGACAGTATGACAGTATGACAGTATGACAGTAGGACAGTATGACAGTATGACACTATGACAGTATGACAGTATGACAGTGTGACAGTATGACACTATGACAGTATGACAGTATGTCAGTATGACAGTATGACAGTATGACACTATGACAGTATGACAGTATGTCAGTATGACAGTATGACAGTATGACAGTATGACAGTATGACACTATGACAGTATGACAGTATGTCAGTATGACAGTATGACAGTATGACAGTATGACAGTATGACACTATGACAGTATGACAGTATGTCAGTATGACAGTATGACAGTATGACAGTATGACAGTATGACAGTATGACAGTAGGACAGTATGACAGTATGACAGTATGACAGTATGACAGTATGACAGTAGGACAGTATGACAGTGTGACAGTATGACAGTATGACAGTATGACAGTAAGACAGTATGACAGTATGACAGTATGACAGTGTGACAGTATGACAGTATGACAGTATGACAGTATGACAGTATGACAGTATGACAGTATGACAGTAGGACAGTATGACAGTATGACAGTATGACAGTATGACAGTATGACAGTAGGACAGTATGACAGTGTGACAGTATGACAGTATGACAGTATGACAGTGTGACAGTATGACAGTAAGACAGTAAGACAGTATGACAGTATGACAGTGTGACAGTATGACAGTATGACAGTATGACAGTGTGACAGTATGACAGTATGACAGTATGACAGTATGACAGTAAGACAGTATGACAGTAAGACAGTAAGACAGTATGACAGTATGACAGTATGACAGTATGACAGTATGACAGTATGACAGTATGACAGTATGACAGTGTGACAGTAAGACAGTATGACAGTATGACAGTATGACAGTGTGACAGTATGACAGTATGACAGTATGACAGTATGACAGTGTGACAGTATGACAGTAAGACAGTAAGACAGTAAGACAGTATGACAGTATGACAGTATGACAGTATGACAGTATGACAGTGTGACAGTATGACAGTAAGACAGTAAGACAGTAAGACAGTAAGACAGTATGACAGTATGACAGTATGACAGTATGACAGTGTGACAGTATGACAGTAAGACAGTAAGACAGTATGACAGTATGACAGTATGACAGTATGACAGTATGACAGTGTGACAGTATGACAGTAAGACAGTAAGACAGTAAGACAGTAAGACAGTGTGACAGTATGACAGTAAGACAGTAAGACAGTAAGACAGTAAGACAGTAAGACAGTATGACAGTATGACAGTAGCTCTATGACAGTGTGACAGTATGACAGTATGACAGTATGACAGTATGACAGTATGACAGTGTGACACTATGACAGTATGACAGTATGACAGTAGGACAGTATGACAGTATGACAGTATGACAGTATGACAGTAAGACAGTATGACAGTGTGACAGTATGACAGTGTGACAGTATGACAGTATGACAGTATGACAGTATGACAGTATGACAGTATGACAGTGTGACAGTATGACAGTATGACAGTGTGACAGTATGACAGTATGACAGTAAGACAGTAAGACAGTAAGACAGTAAGACAGTATGACAGTATGACAGTATGACAGTATGACAGTAGCTCTATGACAGTATGACAGTATGACAGTATGACAGTATGACAGTAGCTCTATGACAGTATGACAGTATGACAGTATGACAGTAGCTCTATGACAGTAAGACAGTGTGACAGTGTGACAGTATGACAGTAAGACAGTAAGACAGTGTGACAGTATGACAGTGTGACAGTGTGACAGTGTGACAGTATGACAGTATGACAGTATGACAGTATGACAGTATGACAGTAAGACAGTGTGACAGTATGACAGTGTGACAGTGTGACAGTGTGACAGTATGACAGTGTGACAGTATGACAGTGTGACAGTGTGACAGTGTGACAGTGTGACAGTATGACAGTATGACAGTATGACAGTGTGACAGTATGACAGTATGACAGTAAGACAGTAAGACAGTATGACAGTATGACAGTATGACAGTATGACAGTGTGACAGTATGACAGTATGACAGTAAGACAGTAAGACAGTATGACAGTATGACAGTATGACAGTATGACAGTGTGACAGTATGACAGTATGACAGTGTGACAGTATGACAGTATGACAGTATGACAGTATGACAGTAAGACAGTAAGACAGTATGACAGTATGACAGTATGACAGTATGACAGTATGACAGTATGACAGTATGACAGTGTGACAGTATGACAGTATGACAGTAAGACAGTAAGACAGTATGACAGTATGACAGTAAGACAGTAAGACAGTATGACAGTATGACAGTATGACAGTATGACAGTGTGACAGTATGACAGTATGACAGTAAGACAGTAAGACAGTATGACAGTATGACAGTATGACAGTATGACAGTATGACAGTATGACAGTATGACAGTAGGACAGTATGACAGTAGCTCTATGACAGTATGACAGTATGACAGTATGACAGTATGACAGTATGACAGTATGACAGTAGCTCTATGACAGTATGACAGTATGACAGTGTGACAGTGTGACAGTATGACAGTATGACAGTATGACAGTGTGACAGTATGACAGTATGACAGTATGACAGTAAGACAGTATGACAGTAAGACAGTATGACAGTATGACAGTATGACAGTATGACAGTATGACAGTAGGACAGTATGACAGTAGCTCTATGACAGTATGACAGTATGACAGTATGACAGTATGACAGTATGACAGTAGCTCTATGACAGTATGACAGTATGACAGTATGACAGTATGACAGTATGACAGTGTGACAGTGTGACAGTGTGACAGTATGACAGTGTGACAGTATGACAGTATGACAGTATGACAGTATGACAGTATGACAGTATGACAGTATGACAGTAAGACAGTATGACAGTGTGACAGTATGACAGTATGACAGTATGACACTATGACAGTATGACAGTATGACAGTATGACAGTATGACAGTATGACAGTATGACAGTATGACACTATGACAGTATGACAGTAGCTCTATGACAGTATGACAGTATGACAGTATGACAGTATGACAGTTTGACAGTATGACAGTATGACAGTATGACAGTATGACAGTATGACAGTGTGACAGTATGACAGTATGACAGTATGACAGTATGACAGTATGACAGTAGCTCTATGACAGTATGACAGTATGACAGTATGACAGTGTGACAGTGTGACAGTATGACAGTATGACAGTGTGACAGTGTGACAGTATGACAGTATGACAGTATGACAGTGTGACAGTATGACAGTATGACAGTAGCTCTATGACAGTATGACAGTATGACAGTATGACAGTAAGACAGTAAGACAGTATGACAGTATGACAGTATGACAGTGTGACAGTATGACAGTATGACAGTGTGACAGTATGACAGTATGACAGTATGACAGTATGACAGTATGACAGTAGGACAGTATGACAGTAGGACAGTAGGACAGTAGGACAGTATGACAGTATGACAGTATGACAGTATGACAGTAGGACAGTATGACAGTAAGACAGTATGACAGTAAGACAGTATGACAGTATGACAGTATGACAGTATGACAGTAAGACAGTATGACAGTATGACAGTATGACAGTATGACAGTGTGACAGTATGACAGTATGACAGTATGACAGTATGACAGTATGACAGTATGACAGTATGACAGTATGACAGTATGACAGTATGACAGTATGACAGTATGACAGTATGACAGTGTGACAGTATGACAGTATGACAGTAAGACAGTGTGACAGTATGACAGTATGACAGTATGACAGTATGACAGTATGACAGTATGACAGTGTGACAGTATGACAGTATGACAGTATGACAGTGTGACAGTATGACAGTATGACAGTATGACAGTATGACAGTATGACAGTATGACAGTGTGACAGTGTGACAGTGTGACAGTATGACAGTATGACAGTATGACAGTATGACAGTATGACAGTATGACAGTATGACAGTGTGACAGTATGACAGTAAGACAGTATGACAGTATGACAGTAGCTCTATGACAGTATGACAGTATGACAGTATGACAGTATGACAGTATGACAGTGTGACAGTGTGACAGTGTGACAGTATGACAGTGTGACAGTATGACAGTATGACAGTATGACAGTATGACAGTATGACAGTATGACAGTATGACAGTAAGACAGTATGACAGTGTGACAGTATGACAGTATGACAGTATGACACTATGACAGTATGACAGTATGACAGTATGACAGTATGACAGTATGACAGTATGACAGTATGACACTATGACAGTATGACAGTAGCTCTATGACAGTATGACAGTATGACAGTATGACAGTATGACAGTTTGACAGTATGACAGTATGACAGTATGACAGTATGACAGTAGCTCTATGACAGTATGACAGTATGACAGTATGACAGTGTGACAGTGTGACAGTATGACAGTATGACAGTGTGACAGTGTGACAGTATGACAGTATGACAGTATGACAGTATGACAGTGTGACAGTATGACAGTATGACAGTAGCTCTATGACAGTATGACAGTATGACAGTATGACAGTAAGACAGTATGACAGTATGACAGTATGACAGTATGACAGTGTGACAGTATGACAGTATGACAGTGTGACAGTATGACAGTATGACAGTATGACAGTATGACAGTATGACAGTAGGACAGTATGACAGTATGACAGTATGACAGTAGCTCTATGACAGTATGACAGTATGACAGTATGACAGTGTGACAGTGTGACAGTATGACAGTATGACAGTGTGACAGTGTGACAGTATGACAGTATGACAGTATGACAGTATGACAGTGTGACAGTATGACAGTATGACAGTAGCTCTATGACAGTATGACAGTATGACAGTATGACAGTAAGACAGTATGACAGTATGACAGTATGACAGTATGACAGTGTGACAGTATGACAGTATGACAGTGTGACAGTATGACAGTATGACAGTATGACAGTATGACAGTATGACAGTAGGACAGTATGACAGTAGGACAGTAGGACAGTAGGACAGTATGACAGTATGACAGTATGACAGTATGACAGTAGGACAGTATGACAGTAAGACAGTATGACAGTAAGACAGTATGACAGTATGACAGTATGACAGTATGACAGTAAGACAGTATGACAGTATGACAGTATGACAGTATGACAGTGTGACAGTATGACAGTATGACAGTATGACAGTATGACAGTATGACAGTATGACAGTATGACAGTGTGACAGTATGACAGTATGACAGTATGACAGTATGACAGTATGACAGTATGACAGTGTGACAGTATGACAGTATGACAGTAAGACAGTGTGACAGTATGACAGTATGACAGTATGACAGTATGACAGTATGACAGTATGACAGTGTGACAGTATGACAGTATGACAGTATGACAGTGTGACAGTATGACAGTATGACAGTATGACAGTATGACAGTATGACAGTATGACAGTGTGACAGTGTGACAGTGTGACAGTATGACAGTATGACAGTATGACAGTATGACAGTATGACAGTATGACAGTATGACAGTGTGACAGTATGACAGTAAGACAGTATGACAGTATGACAGTATGACAGTATGACAGTATGACAGTAAGACAGTATGACAGTGTGACAGTATGACAGTATGACAGTATGACAGTATGACAGTATGACAGTAAGACAGTATGACAGTAAGACAGTATGACAGTATGACAGTATGACAGTATGACAGTATGACAGTATGACAGTATGACAGTATGACAGTAAGACAGTATGACAGTATGACAGTATGACAGTAGGACAGTGTGACAGTATGACAGTATGACAGTATGACAGTGTGACAGTATGACAGTATGACAGTAGCTCTATGACAGTATGACAGTATGACAGTATGACAGTATGACAGTGTGACAGTATGACAGTGTGACAGTATGACAGTGTGACAGTATGACAGTATGACAGTATGACAGTATGACAGTGTGACAGTATGACAGTATGACAGTATGACAGTGTGACAGTATGACAGTATGACAGTATGACAGTGTGACAGTATGACAGTAAGACAGTGTGACAGTATGACAGTATGACAGTATGACAGTATGACAGTATGACAGTATGACAGTATGACAGTAGCTCTATGACAGTATGACAGTATGACAGTATGACAGTGTGACAGTATGACAGTATGACAGTATGACAGTATGACAGTGTGACAGTGTGACAGTATGACAGTGTGACAGTATGACAGTATGACAGTATGACAGTATGACAGTAGCTCTATGACAGTATGACAGTATGACAGTATGACAGTATGACAGTATGACAGTATGACAGTATGACAGTAGCTCTATGACAATATGACAGTAGGACAGTATGACAGTATGACAGTATGACAGTGTGACAGTATGACAGTATGACAGTATGACAGTATGACAGTATGACAGTGTGACAGTATGACAGTATGACAGTATGACAGTATGACAGTATGACAGTATGACAGTATGACAGTATGACAGTGTGACAGTATGACAGTAAGACAGTAAGACAGTATGACAGTATGACAGTATGACAGTATGACAGTATGACAGTGTGACAGTATGACAGTATGACAGTATGACAGTATGACAGTATGACAGTATGACAGTGTGACAGTATGACAGTATGACAGTAGGACAGTATGACAGTATGACAGTATGACAGTGTGACAGTATGACAGTATGACAGTATGACAGTATGACAGTGTGACAGTATGACAGTATGACAGTATGACAGTGTGACAGTATGACAGTATGACAGTATGACAGTATGACAGTATGACAGTATGACAGTGTGACAGTATGACAGTAAGACAGTATGACAGTGTGACAGTGTGACAGTATGACAGTATGACAGTATGACAGTATGACAGTGTGACAGTATGACAGTATGACAGTATGACAGTAGGACAGTATGACAGTATGACAGTGTGACAGTGTGACAGTATGACAGTATGACAGTATGACAGTAAGACAGTATGACAGTATGACAGTATGACAGTATGACAGTGTGACAGTGTGACAGTATGACAGTGTGACAGTATGACAGTATGACAGTATGACAGTATGACAGTATGACAGTAAGACAGTATGACAGTATGACAGTATGACAGTATGACAGTATGACAGTGTGACAGTATGACAGTATGACAGTATGACAGTATGACAGTGTGACAGTATGACAGTATGACAGTATGACTGTATGACTGTATGACTGTATGACTGTATGACAGTATGACAGTATGACAGTATGACAGTATGACAGTATGACAGTGTGACAGTATGACAGTATGACAGTAAGACAGTAAGACAGTAAGACAGTGTGACAGTATGACAGTGTGACAGTAAGACAGTATGACAGTATGACAGTATGACAGTATGACTGTATGACTGTATGACAGTATGACTGTATGACTGTATGACTGTATGACAGTATGACAGTGTGACAGTATGACAGTATGACAGTATGACAGTGTGACAGTGTGACAGTATGACAGTATGACAGTATGACAGTATGACAGTATGACAGTATGACAGTATGACAGTATGACAGTATGACAGTATGACAGTGTGACAGTATGACAGTATGACAGTATGACAGTAGGACAGTATGACAGTATGACAGTATGACTGTATGACTGTATGACAGTATGACAGTGTGACAGTATGACAGTATGACAGTATGACAGTGTGACAGTATGACAGTATGACAGTATGACAGTATGACAGTATGACTGTATGACAGTATGACAGTATGACAGTATGACAGTATGACAGTGTGACAGTATGACAGTATGACAGTATGACAGTATGACAGTAGGACAGTATGACAGTATGACAGTATGACAGTATGACAGTATGACAGTAAGACAGTATGACAGTATGACAGTATGACAGTGTGACAGTAAGACAGTAAGACAGTATGACAGTATGACAGTATGACAGTATGACAGTATGACAGTATGACAGTATGACAGTGTGACAGTAGGACAGTATGACAGTATGACAGTATGACAGTATGACAGTATGACAGTATGACAGTGTGACAGTATGACAGTATGACAGTATGACAGTGTGACAGTGTGACAGTATGACAGTAGGACAGTAGCTCTATGACAGTATGACAGTATGACAGTATGACAGTGTGACAGTATGACAGTATGACAGTAGGACAGTAGCTCTATGACAGTATGACAGTATGACAGTATGACAGTGTGACAGTATGACAGTATGACAGTATGACAGTATGACAGTATGACAGTATGACAGTAAGACAGTAGGACAGTATGACAGTATGACAGTGTGACAGTGTGACAGTATGACAGTGTGACAGTATGACAGTATGACAGTATGACAGTAGGACAGTATGACAGTATGACAGTAAGACAGTATGACAGTATGACAGTATGACAGTAAGACAGTATGACAGTATGACAGTATGACAGTATGACAGTATGACAGTATGACAGTATGACAGTATGACAGTATGACAGTAAGACAGTAAGACAGTAAGACAGTATGACAGTGTGACAGTGTGACAGTATGACAGTATGACAGTGTGACAGTATGACAGTATGACAGTATGACAGTAGCTCTATGACAGTATGACAGTATGACAGTATGACAGTATGACTGTAGGACAGTATGACAGTATGACAGTATGACAGTAAGACAGTATGACAGTATGACAGTATGACAGTATGACAGTATGACAGTATGACAGTAGCTCTATGACAGTATGACAGTATGACAGTGTGACACTATGACAGTATGACAGTATGACAGTATGACAGTATGACAGTATGACAGTGTGACAGTATGACAGTATGACAGTATGACAGTATGACAGTGTGACAGTATGACACTATGACAGTATGACAGTATGACAGTATGACAGTATGACAGTGTGACAGTGTGACAGTATGACAGTATGACAGTATGACAGTGTGACAGTATGACACTATGACAGTATGACAGTATGACAGTATGACAGTGTGACAGTATGACAGTGTGACAGTATGACAGTATGACAGTATGACAGTATGACAGTATGACAGTATGACAGTATGACAGTGTGACAGTGTGACAGTATGACAGTGTGACAGTATGACAGTATGACAGTATGACAGTATGACAGTATGACAGTGTGACAGTATGACAGTAAGACAGTAAGACAGTGTGACAGTATGACAGTATGACAGTATGACAGTATGACAGTGTGACAGTGTGACAGTATGACAGTATGACAGTATGACAGTGTGACAGTGTGACAGTATGACAGTATGACAGTATGACAGTATGACAGTATGACAGTGTGACAGTGTGACAGTATGACAGTATGACAGTATGACAGTGTGACAGTATGACAGTATGACAGTATGACAGTAAGACAGTAAGACAGTATGACAGTATGACAGTATGACAGTGTGACAGTATGACAGTATGACAGTATGACAGTATGACAGTATGACAGTGTGACAGTATGACAGTATGACAGTATGACAGTATGACAGTATGACAATATGACAGTGTGACAGTATGACAGTATGACAGTATGACTGTATGACAGTATGACAGTAACTCTATGACAGTATGACAGTAGGACAGTAGGACAGTATGACAGTATGACAGTAGCTCTATGACAGTATGACAGTATGACACTATGACAGTATGACAGTATGACAGTAGCTCTATGACAGTACAAGCCAGTGTTGGTGTCCCCTGTCATAGAGCTTTATACTGTAGCTGAATTGTGTTACTGTAGAGTTAGGGTCAGGGTTAACCCTAACCCTTGACAGATGTCAAGTCGTTGCAAACGGTAGCCCCCTCTACTCCCAGTTACTCCAACAGAGTCTCCGACCTACGACCTCTGAATGCCAACACACATGACCGTCTCTTCAGATACCCCATGTGAACCAGCTGCGCTATCGAACAGCGTTCAGGTTTACCACAGCCTGTGCATATGTGTGTAGATTGTTCCACCACCTATCTACAGCGATGTCCCCCGCCTACCCCTTTAGCTGACACTTCCAATCCATAGCAACGTATAGTACAGTCACGGTCATTTACATGTTTACCATATTAGCAGGCGCTCATATCGACTTACAATTAGAGATAATTAGAGAGGGACATTCTCAGGGACATACAGTACTCTCTGGAGAATAGAGAGTAGTAGTAAGTGCCTTACTCAAAGGGCACACTAGTGGCGATATTCCCAGGTGGGATTTGAACTCATGACCTTCCAATCACCAGTCCAACTCACTGTCCCTGTGATGGTATAATATGGTCGCAGCGGAAACCAAACCCACGTCCTTCTCATTGCTAGCACACAGAGGACCACTATTCCACATCGCCCTCATGGACACACAACATGGATGTTATCCTCCAGACAGTTCTTCAGTCATGCTCACACACCTGAACCATGCAGTCAGCACTGTGTTACGCCTGCTTGAGTATCAGTGAGTTCATAATGTAAGAACATAGTAGCCTCAAAGAAGGGTATCTGAGTGTGGGTGTGTGTGTGTGTGTGTGTGTGTGTGTGTGTGTGTGAGAGAGAGAGAGATGTAGATGTAGTGGTAGAGAGAGAGGGGGGGGTGTAAAGCAAGAGAGAATGAGATAGAGAGAGAGAGAGAGAGAGAGAGAGAGACACACAGAGGGATTGCCGCCGCAACATTAGCCACACATGATGGGAATGCAACAATGTCCTTTAACGTTTGTGATGTTGACTGCAGCGCATAATATGGGGATGGAGTGTCCATACACAAAATAACGATTTCTGTCATCCGTGCGTGTTTGAGTGTGTGAAACAGAGCGAGGGTGAGAGGGGAGTGTACCTACGTGCCTGATGAGTAAGCTAAGCTATAATCAATTACACACATTATTGATTATGATGGGCTAAACGCCCTATCATTATTGCAATCATGCGCTAAGGTCACGGTAGGGGTGCAGTGTGAGACACTGGCTGTTCACACCACGGGTGAGTTATTAACATTAACACAGCCTCAGGCGAAGGGAATGGAACATTTGAACGCCAATGTGGAATAGGCACCGCGCCGGGTGATGGTGGATTTGGGACCAGACATTTACGGACTGGAGCCTCTCATCCATCTCTCTCTCTCTCATTCATCTCCTGGTTTACGAAGCGCGTCGCTGCCTCCCGCAGTGTCGGACTGGACCAGCTGCAGTCAATAACCTTTAATACATAGAAGAAAGAGAAAGGGGATCATAGGACTTCTGCTCTCCTCCTCCGCTGGAAAAACTTTCCTTACCGGGAGTTAACGGTTAACCGCGATCGGAACGGCAGTGTTCTGTAACGGACCACTCTTCTCTGCTCCT
>NC_137682.1:541373-548873 GCF_963989245.1 Nansenia antarctica | reverse complement strand
GGTGCTCAGCTGCTGCTAGCCAAGAGGGCTCAAATGCACAGTGACACAAGTGATTACACACACACACACACACACACACACACATACACACACATACACACACACACACACACACACACACACACACACACACACGCGCACACACACACACACACACACACACACACACACACACACACACATGAATGCCTTAATGCAGTGCAGTAGATACGTACAACACTGCAGCTACTTCCTGGTTTTGGTACGTGACTACGTGTGTGTTCTAGTTCATTATGGTTGAGTTCTAGAGGCTGGTTGCTGCTGTGGTTTATAGGCTTGTCACAGGAAAAAGTCTGTGATTGAGATAACTAGGGTGAATGAATGGATGAATGGACGAATTAATGAATGGATGGATGGATGAATGAATGGATGGATGAATGAATGGATGAATGAACGAATGGATGAATGAACGAATGGATGAATGAATGAATGGATGGATGAATGAGTGAATGGATGAATGAATGAATGGATTAATGAATGGATGAATGAGTGAATGGATGAATGAATGAATGGATTAATGAATGGATGAATGAGTGAATGGATGAATGAATGAATGGATTAATGAATGAATTTACAAACAAACCAACACATGAATGAATGAATGAATTCATGCATCCTAGCACTTCTTTGGAAGTGTTTATTCACCTCACCTCTCTGCCGTGTTCCCGTCTGTCTGAAGCCTTGAGATGTGATGCCACACAACGCTCCCCGGGCGGCGGGCAGGGATCTGCTTGTGCCCTTCATCATGCTAATAGTAATGCTGCTAATAGTAATGCTAATAGTAATGCCAACATAGGTGATGCCTGTGCCCACAGCCAAAATGCTAGCCTCATGCTAGCATGTGTGTGTGCGTAGGTGTGTTGAGTAGGTGAGATTGTGTCAAGGAGAAAGAAAGAGAGAGAGAGAAAGAAAGAAAAGAGTTGTGTGATTGAAAGTAAGTCTATAGGTGTGTGTGTGTGTGTGTGTGTGTGTGTGTGTGTGTGTGTGTGTGTGTGCACGCACGCATGTGTAGTGATCACTGCCGGACTCAGGGGGGGGGGGGGGCAGGGGGGGCGACTGCCCCTCCTGGTGCCCCCACGGTTGAAAAACGTCTCTCTTAAGTGCCCTTTTGAGTGGCAAACATGCCCTTTTGAGTGGTGAAAATGAGAGGATGTGCCCTACTGGTGCCCCTCCAATGGTCTAAACTTGACCATGTAAAGCGCATTGAGTTGCATCTTGTAAGAAATGCGCTATACAAATAAAATTTGATTTGATTTGATTTGATGTGCCCCCACAGTTGAAAAACATCCCACTAAAGTGCCCCTGAGAGTGTCAAAATTAGAGGATGTGCCCTATTGGCTGCCCTTCCAATGGTCTAAACTTGACCATGTGCACTGATGGGGTCCCATGTTGTGCAGTAGCTGCCCTTTTTTTCTTTTCGCCCCCCCTGCCCTTCAAACAGCCTGAGTCCACCACTGGTAGTGATGGTTATGCCAAATGCCAGTCCAACATTACACCCAGCACGTAGCGTGAAGCTCATAACAGCAGCTAATGTCACAGGACAACTCTCTGGCCAGGCGCTCAGATGTAATTGGCTGTTCCTGCTGTCTCCCCACAGGCTGAGCTCGATAGCAGGCCCACGCACACGCACTCACACACACGCGCTCACACACACACACACATGCTCACACACACACACGCGCTCACACACACGCACTCACTCACACACACACACGCACTCACACACACGCACTCACACACACGCACTCACACACACGCACACACACACGCACTCACACACACACACACACTCACACACATGCGCTCACACACGCACGCACTCACTCACACACACACACACACACACACACACACTCACACTCACATACATACACACACGCACTCACACACACACACGCTCACACACATGCACTCACACACACACGCACGCACGCACTCACACACACACACACACACACACGCACGCACTCACACACACACACTCACACACACACCTCTCCATAGGGGGTTTGGACATGGTGTGAGTATCTCCAAACCTGTCAAGCAGACTTTGACTGGTAGACCCTTGTGCATCAGCGTGTGTGTGTGTGTGTGTGTGTGTGTGTGTGTGTGTCAAGGCTTAACATCCTGGCCTGAGCTTTCCATCTCCACAGGGGCAGACAGACAGACTCAGGGCATCTGGCTGGTCAGAACTGCCAACGTGTGAACGTGTGAACGGGTCTCCAGGCAGGCAGACAGACAGCATGCTGAGGGCCACGGTCGGTCAGAGAGTCTCTGGGTGACAGCCGGAGACTGGCCGTATCAAATACGATACAAATACAATCCAGCATCTGGGAAGGACATGAACACGGCCACACTGCGTTGCTGTCTGTCTCCATTTGAACAACCTCATCATGCCGTATGTATCACACTTAGACACGTACAACAACAACTAGTCTAAACTCTGTTTATACATACACTGTACTCTATATACTCTATACTCTGACCTATACTATACTATTATACAGAGTTGAGACTAGTTGTTGTAAGTGTCTAAGATACCTCGGCATGAGGAGGTTGTTCAGATGGGGACAGACCTGTAAGGCAGCCACTGAGGTGGATATAGTGTGTTAGGTGAGGTGGATATAGTGTGTTAGGTGAGGTGGATATAGTGTGTTAGGTGAGGTGGATATAGTGTGTTAGGTGAGGTGGATATAGTGTGTTAGGTGAGGTGGATATAGTGTGTTAGGTGAGGTGGATATAGTGTGTTAGGTGAGGTGGATATAGTGTGTTAGGTGAGGTGGATATAGTGTGTTAGGTGAGGTGGATATAGTGTGTTAGGTGAGGTGGATATAGTGTGTTAGGTGAGGTGGATATAGTGTGTTAGGTGAGGTGGATATAGTGTGTTAGGTGAGGTGGATATAGTGTGTTAGGTGAGGTGGATATAGTGTGTTAGGTGAGGTGGATATAGTGTGTTAGGTGAGGTGGATATAGTGTGTTAGGTGAGGTGGATATAGTGTGTTAGGTGAGGTGGATATAGTGTGTTAGGTGAGGTGGATATAGTGTGTTAGGTGAGGTGGATATAGTGTGTTAGCTGAGGTGGATATAGTGTGTTAGGTGAGGTGGATATAGTGTGTTAGGTGAGGTGGATATAGTGTGTTAGGTGGGGTGGATATAGTGTGTTAGGTGAGGTGGATATAGTGTGTTAGGTGAGGTGGATATAGTGTGTTAGGTGAGGTGGATATAGTGTGTTAGGTCTTAGGTGAGGTGGATATAGTGTGTTAGGTGAGGTGGATATAGTGTGTTAGGTGTTGAAGCTGCCAAGCTGGGAGCTGGTGTATTCTCCTGAAGCACTGCATGATGAGCCAAATAGTCACTGTGAGCTTCATTATAGTCTCATAACCCAGGTAGTTTGAAAGACACACCCAAGGCTACTTGAGTTATATGTGGCAATGTGTGTGTGTGTGTGTGTGTGTGTGTGTGTGTGTGTGTGTGTGTGTGTGTGTGTGTGTGTGTGTGTGTGTGTGTGTGTGTGTGTGTGTGTGTGTGTGTGTGTGTGTGTGTGTGTGTGTGTGTGCCCACGGCAGCCCAGAATGTGTTGGGAAGAGAGCGAAGGCTTGTGGGGATCTCTCTCTCTCTCTCTCTCTCTCTCTCTCTCTCTCTCTCTCTCTCTCTGTCTCTCTCTCTGTCTCTCTCTCTCTCTCTCTCTCTCTCTCTCTCTCTGTCTCTCTCTCTGTCTCTCTCTCTCTCTCTCCCTCTCTCTCTCCCTCTCTCTCTCTCTCTCTCTCTCTCTCTCTCTCTCTCTCTCTCTCATATATATATATATAGACTCACCGGACACTTTATTAGGAACCCCTATACACCTTCTTATTCATGCAAGTATCTTCATGGTGTGAGAATATTCTCTTGGCACACTTTGGGCCCATTAAAACCAATCAATCATTGTTTGAATGCCACAGAGTGTTGTTGCTGACCATGTGCCTCCTTTGATGGCCACAATGTACCCATCTTATAACGGCTACTTCCTGCATGATAAACAAAACACATCTCTTCTCCCTGGCCTTTGACCTGAGGTGAGCCTGCCTTCCCGACACTGCACTCTGTGCACTTTTATTTGTACTGCACCTTGCTGCTTTTAGTGTATTTTTCTATTTGATCAGTTTTCTTTAATCTGTATTTTATCTTGTTTTTCTCTTTATATGTTATCTGTTAAGCACTTTGGGCGGTTCTTGTCGTTGTAAATGTTGTGCTATATAAATAAACGTTACTTACCACTTACTTACTTACTGATAATGCACCATGTCACAAAGCAAAAGTCGTCTCAAACTGGTTTCATGAACATGACAATGAGTTCAGTGTTCTTCAGTGGCCTTCCCAGTCACCTTTGGGATGTGGTAGAACGGGAGATTTACAGCTTGAAAGTGCACTTAAAAAATCTAAAAAGTTATTGCATGATCATTGATCACTCCTCTCAGCAGCAGATCAATATGTATTTGACACACTCCTCACCCTTCAGCATTGCCTTACATTCGGCATTCAGCAGACGCCTTATTCCAAAGCGATTTACAATCAATACGTTTGACTAAGTAAGTGAATCGTCTATCCATCACCAGTCATAGCAGGAAAAAGTAATCTATGCTCAGGCCTGGGGTCATCGGCAGTCGTCGTGCTAGAAGAAGTATGGAACATTTAACTTTTTTTAAAGTACAAGGGGGTAGTAGATGTCTCAGGAGACATAGTATAGGGGGGTAGTAGATGTCTCAGGAGAAACAGTACAAGGGGGTAGTAGATGTCTCAGGAGAAACAGTACAGGGGGGTAGTAGATGTCTCAGGAGAAACAGTACAGGGGGTAGTAGATGTCTCAGGAGGGACAGTACAGGGGGTAGTAGATGTCTCAGGAGAAACAGTACAAGGGGGTAGTAGATGTCTCAGGAGAAACAGTACAAGGGGGTAGTAGATGTCTCAGGAGAAACAGTACAGGGGGGTAGTAGATGTCTCAGGAGAAACAGTACAGGGGGTAGTAGATGTCTCAGGAGGGACAGTACAAGGGGTAGTAGATGTCTCAGGAGAAACAGTACAAGGGGGTAGTAGATGTCTCAGGAGACACAGTATAGGGGGGTAGTAGATGTCTCAGGAGAAACAGTACAAGGGGGTAGTAGATATCTCAGGAGAAACAGTATAGGGGGGTAGTAGATGTCTCAGGAGAAACAGTACAAGGGGGTAGTAGATGTCTCAGGAGAAACAGTACAGGGGGTAGTAGATGTCTCAGGAGAAACAGTACAGGGGGTAGTAGATGTCTCAGGAGGGACAGTACAGGGGGTAGTAGATGTCTCAGGAGAAACAGTACAGGGGGGTAGTAGATGTCTCAGGAGAAACAGTACAAGGGGGAGGTAGATGTCTCAGGAGAAACAGTGCAGGGGATAGTAGATGTCTCAGGAGAAACAGTACAGGGGGTAGTAGATGTGTCAGGAGAAACAGTACAAGGGGTAGTAGATGTCTCAGGAGAAACAGTGCAGGGGGGTAGTAGATGTCTCAGGAGAAACAGTACAAGGGGGAAGTAGGTGTCTCAGGAGAAACAGTGCAGGGGATAGTAGATGTCTCAGGAGGAGCAGTGAGTAAGGTGATCCAAAGTAGGTGACAAAGTCATCCGCAGACAGAGTGTAGAAAATGCGGAGAACAATTTCCTACGGTTAGAGGCAGAAGATTGTATTTTGGATTTGGTAACAGGACGCTTTAGCAGCTGATGCAGAGGAGGCGTAGTTGGAGAGAGAGAGAGTGATAGAGGTTTAGGTCGTCAGGGAGGCCAGTTTTTCTCCATCTCCTCTCAGCTGCCCTGAGCTCTATTTTTATGTAGCTTTTCAGAGAGCCAGGGAACGTGTGGAGAGGAGCGTGGTGGCTTCGATGTCGGTGGACAGAGGGAGTGGAAGGATGAGGAGAGAGCGGGCAGGAGGGGGGAGGGATGCTGCATCAGTGGATAGGAGGGAGAAGGATGCAACGCAGGCTACGGAGGATAAGAAAGAGGAAGAGAGAGCTGTGGGCGAGAGGGTACCATAGGTTGCGACGAAAAGCTACAGAGTGGGCAGAGACAGACTGGGAAGAGGTGGATTTGAGCAGGAGGGAGAAGGATACAACATGATGATCATAAACTGGACGAGGGGTAACAATGAGGTGGGAAGGATGGGAGGATCTGGTGAAGACGAGGTGGAGCTGATGTGTGACAGGGTATGACAGGGTATGACAGACAGGGTAAGGTAGAGAGAAAGAGAGAAGTCATCAAGTACTCCAGATGAGAAATGACATTGCCAAAACATTCAGTTGTTTGGGAGACTGGGGTGTGGCTTAGAATTCTGGGTAATGTAGTTTGGGGCTGTTTTTTTTCTACCTGTATGTTCTTGGTGAGTATAACCCTCCCACTGAGTCTTAGAATGGAGAGAAGGGGTGATGGAGGAATGGAGGGAAGGGGTGATGGAGGGATGGAGGAATGGAGGGATGGAGGAATGGAGAGAAGGGGTGATGGAGGAATGGAGGGAAGGGGTGATGGAGGGATGGAGGAATGGAGGGAAGGGGTGATGGAGGGATGGAGGAATGGAGGGAAGGGGTGATGGAGAAAAGGGGTTTTGTGTTTCTCTCCGATTGTTCTGTGGGATGGGAGGAGAGCAGTAACATGTAGGTGTAATGTGTTCTCTGCGTAGAGAATTTAATCCATCTCAGTAATGAGATTTTGCCATGTTTACTAGGCCATAAATGGCTCTTAACGCCATGACAGATACATACACACACGGACACACCCACCCATGCACACACACACACGCACACACACACACAGAACACACATACATACAAAACACACACACACACACGCACACACGCACACACGCACACAGACACACACACACACACACACACACACACACACACAGGTGTTAGCATCATCATTTGTTCCTCCCTCCATCCCTCCTCAAGAACACCAAACTGCAGCGACAACCTTCAGCTTGGCTCCTGTCCAGAACTCCTCCACAAGCTTGTTAACTCTGATAAGAAGGAACAGATCATTCTTCAAGCTGACTTTGTGACTGACCCCTGGACCAGAGAGATGGATGAGAGAGAGGGAGAATAAGAAGAGACAGGGTCCCTATATTCTCTGTTCTTTCTGTCTGTTTACTGGCTGTTTATTTATTGCCTTGGCTTGTCTCTTTTTCGCTTTCTGTTCTGTGTCTCTTTATCAGATTCACCTTGTCTCTGTATCGCTCTGTCTCTGTGCCTATCTGTCTCTCTCTCTCTCTCATGCACTGTCACACACTCTCTACGTCTCTCTCTCTCTCTCTCAACCGCGCGCGTGCATACACACACACACACACACACACACACACACACACACTGTATGTCCTTGTGTGAATCACCTCGCTGCCCTCCTCAGTTGCGTGACATCAGAGCCGTCCCCTGCTCCCAGCAGCCCCTGCTCCCAGCAGCAGGTTGTGTGGA
>NC_137682.1:526373-533873 GCF_963989245.1 Nansenia antarctica | reverse complement strand
CGTATAATCAGTATAATGATCATGCCTATCAATCAGCACTCACTGATCCTCCTCATCGACCTTCATTGCAGTGGTGTGGTCTACGTGATACGCAGGACTACGCCGTATCTCCACTAGGAAAGGCCAAGGATTTCCATATACCCACTTAGAAATGTGTGAGGATACGTAACGGCGTTTTGCGACGGAACTTTCACACTTTCATTCATAAAATTCACCCCGTCTGTGTTACGAAGCACTTGACTTTTGGACCATTGGGACTGACTATAGCATCATACACCATCAACGGGGGGAGATGCGACATGAAACATGTCAGAATGCAGCACTATCATGCACAGACCAGCCTTATAACATGCATTTCTAGTATACCCACTAGAAACAACTAGACTACAGCGCTGCTTCATTGTAAAACTGAATGAATGACCTATCGGCTACGGAGGGCGGATCTGGGATGGTGTTATGACACATCCTAAATCCTACTCACCACTTACAAAACCATCGACAATCTGGCCCCCTCCTACCTTGCCGACCTCGTCCCCCTCCACACCCCCTCCCGCTGCCTCAGGTCTGACGACCAAACCACCCTCAAGACCACCAGGACCAAGCTCCGGACCTGGGGTGACGGGGCCTTTTCAGCCGCAGCCCCGTCCCTCTGGAACGCCCTCCCCAACCACATCAGACAGGCCAACACCCTCCCAACATTTAAACAACAGACCCTCAAAACCCACCTCAAACCCACCTCTTCAAGCTCGCCTTCACCAGTTAACCCTCTCCCCCTCCCCTTCCCATGTGTCCCCAGCACTACCTTCATTAGGCGCCTATACTTTATTTTATTATTTTTTTGTGTCTTTTTATTATTACTACTCGATCTTTTCGGTTTGTAAAGCGTCTGAGTGTCTAGAAAAGCTCTCTATATATGTCTAATGTATGATAATTACCTCCTGGATGTAGTCAAATCCTTTAAAATCAATAGAATTATATTAAAATGAATCCTACAGCATGCGTAGTTACAATACAATTGATTCGATACACAGAAACAGCCACAGCCGCCGGCTTATAGGTAGTCTAGTGTGGCTTCACCCCCGGGTCTGAAAAGATCCATTTCAACTGTCACTGTTTTGTGCCTTGGTTGGTTTCACTGCATACCGACATTCTGTAGGCAGACAGACAAACAGACAGACAGACAGAGGACATTGCAGATCGTAATCTCTTAACCGTGTCATTGCTCCTGTCTGTCTGTGGCCCAAAGACATATTTTTCACGTAGAAAACATTGAGTGGTCTCACTTTGTCACTGTCACGACCCTGTCTGTGTCTGGGTGAGAAATGACCACCGATCTGCTGCCTGCGCCTCCTATCCTCTCCTCTCCTCTCCTCTCCATACCAACATCAACACGCTCCAGTAAGCATCCCTGCCCCTGCCCTGCCTCTCTCTCTCTGCCTCTCTCTCTCTGCCCTACCTCTCTCTCTCTGCCCTGCCTCTCTCTGGCTGCATATTTTAAATCAATTAAACGTGTTGTTGTATCTGCGTGTTGTCCCTGTCTTGTTTCCTGTGAATGGCTGCTGCTGTTTTTATGGATGATTATGATTATGCTGCAAAGCGATCTCATCTCTAGGGGGATAATTATGTTTTCTAAGTAACTGTATTATCCAATTAAATGCGTCCAGCGTTCTATTTGACAGTCCTCTATGAAGTGGTGTTTATTTGCATATTTGCATAGTCGTTTCAGGGAAATGTGTGATTACAATGCCCACAACCTGTCACAGTCCTTTGTCTTATTTGAGTATCCCATCAACATGACTCACACATAGAGGGGTGGGTGTTTGTGTGTGTGTGTGTGTGTGTGTGTGTGTGTGTGTGTGTGTGTGGACTCAGACATGGAACACATGGTGGCTCTGGGCCAACATATGAGTGTTTATTGTCGTCCTTCCCCATCCTCTTATTCCCATTCCTCTCCTGGCTCAGTCGGCAGAGAGGTAGAGTGCTAGCATGGCGCTAGCATGGCTCTAGCATGGCTCTAGCATGGCTCTAGCATGGCGCTAACAACGCTGCCTCACAGGAGGAGGGGATGGACGGATGGAAGTGGGAGAGAGGAGGAGGAGGAGGAGGAGGAGGAGGCATGAGGGAAAGTAGAAAGAGAAGGAGCAGGGAGGATAGGTGAGGAGTGGGAGGTGTGTGTGTGTGTGTGTGTGTGTATGTATGGGGGGAGGGGGGGGTGTCTACCATGCATATTAATATTCCCCTTGTCTCTCCCCTCAGTAACAACAGCACATCTGTTTGTTTAAGTAGGGGGGGTGTATGTATCTATGGGTGACATCACACTGGGAAGCTCCACAAAGACGGTTAATCACCCCGCGTTCTAGAACGCTGTCACACAGTTAACATTAATCACCTCGCATTCTAGAACTCTCTCACAACACGCTAGTAAAGTGGAATGTAAGTCCTAAATAGATTTATTTATAATAATATAATATAATATAATATTTGTTTATTTGTGTAGCACTTTTCCTGCAAACGTTGCAGCTGTTCTAGTCTCTTATGGAGCTTTCTATACAAGCTATGTTTGTTTCAACCTGCTCCCCTAGGGGGTATTGCATTAATCCAGGGTTATTATATTATTTTCCTTTAGTGACGTTGATGCAATACCCACTGAAGATACGGACGCATGTTCCGATTGGTCGTTTTCTGTGGCATGAACAATGTTGTTTACGTATGCCTCCAACAGCATAATTAAGTTAAACAGAACTGGTCTGATTGGGGACAGTTGGTCTGATTGGGGACAGTTGGTCTGATTGGGGACAGTTGGTCTGATTGGGGACAGTTGGTCTGATTGGGGACAGTTGGTCTGATTGGGGACAGCTGGTCTGATTGGGGACAGCTGGTCTGATTGGGGACAGTTGGTCTGATTGGGGACAGTTGGTCTGATTGGGGACAGTTGGTCTGATTGGGGACAGTTGCCAAAGTCCATCAAAAGACATTTGAATCAGCCGAGTGTGAGAACAGCTCAGTTTCCTGCTACAGCATGACTAAAGCCTCAGCATGACTCAAACCTTCAGGACAAACAGTCATGTTCATGTTTGACTTAAGCAATAACAAGGATCCTTGTTTATGAAATGGTAGGAAGGAATTGACAAGGTCTGCTAAGTTCCGTAAAAACAGCATGAGATGTTTGTTTTGGCCACGCCCCCACACAGTGAGAGGGAATTCAGAGAGGGAATAGACAGGTGGGGGGAAAGGCAGGGTGACATGGCAACTGGGGAAGGGTAGGAAGGATAGGGTAGGGTAGGAAGGGTAGGTAGGATAGGGTAGGGTAGGGTAGGGTAGGGTAGGTAGGGTAGGTAGGATAGGTAGGATAGGGTAGGGTAGGTAGGATAGGGTAGGGTAAGAAGGGTAGGTAGGATAGGATAGGGTAGGAAGGGTAGGTAGGATAGGGTAGGGTAGGACGGGGAGGTTGGCAGGGCAGTCAGCGCAGACAGGCAGGTAGAGAAAGACTATTATCTTTGGAGCCAGAAAGAAGAGGCTAGTGGTCGCTGCAGACCTACCATCCTACTCCATACATACAATGTAAAGATCAGGTGTGAAATCTCAGTGTCATTTTAGACTCAGACTTAAGTTTTAACTCCCACATTAAGTCAACAGAAAAAACAGCATATTATCATCTCAGCAATATAGCGAGAATGAAGGGTTAGGCTATATTATATATTATGTCCAAGCAGGATCTGTAAAAGCTTCTCCATGCGTTTATGTCCAGCAGGTTGGACTAATGTAATGGCCTTTTTCCAGGACTCTCCAAACAGGCACTTAGACAATTAAAACGTATTCAAAATGCTGCTGCAAGAGTCCTGACTAAAACTAGGAGGTTTGATCACATTTCTCCCATTCTTACATCATTACACTGGCTCCCGGCATCTCACAGAATAGATGTTAACATCCTGCTTCTGGTCGACAAATCCCTGAATGGTGTAAGATCATCTGAGGCTGGCTCAGATAACCTGGAGTTGAGGTTAAATAACCATATTTCATTTCCAACATTGAAGCTTTAAAATGTAGTTTACTCACTATACAAAATGTGGTGTACACGTACACACACAGACACACACACACACACACACTGATGCAACTGTGCTTCTTTGATGATTTGCTCCAAAACTCCGGAGCAGCTAAGAGTTCTAAGAGTCCCTTTAGAACCTTTAGAACCATGTTTGTTTTGAACATTTCACCACATTTCACCACTTTGACTAGCTGTGCACCCCGTGATCCCTCTCCTCAGTACATGACGCGGAGAACTCACCCGCACGCACGCACGCACGCACGCACGCACGCACGCACGCACGCACACACACACACACACACACACACACACACACACACACACACACACACACACACACACACACACACACACACATACAGACACATAGCTTTTAACCGTTGAGCAGCTTAAACTGAGCTTCTGATATGAGCTTCTACCAAAAGAAGGTTCCGGAAGCTCGGAGAGTTGGTCTGACTGAATTGCTGTTGTGTTTCAATTGTTCTGCAGACTAAGAAGCGTGCGTGCGTGCGTGCGTGCGTGCATCAACTTCCTGCTCTCTATCTTCCTCATGTAACCCGTAGGAAACACTAGAGTTCCTGTTACTGATGTACTGTGACAAAGCCGCTCCCAAAGGTAGTCATGACATCTTCCCCAGAGGCGGGTATTCAGTTTAAGTGAACAAACAGTTTTCAAAAATACTAAAGTGATTTATTTGCCTGTTTGGTGTGGAGAACACTACAGAGCGTTCAAGACAGTTAGAAAAACAAGCTTAACAAGCGGCTGTGTCTCAGGAGGTAGAGGCTGTGTCTCAGGAGGTAGAGACTGTGTCTCAGGAGGTAGAGGCTGTGTCTCAGGAGGTAGAGGCTGTGTCTCAGGAGGTAGAGGCTGTGGCTCAGGAGGTAGAGGCTGTGTGTCAGGAGGTAGAGGCTGTGTCTCAGGAGGTAGAGGCTGTGTCTCAGGAGCTAGAGGCTGTGTCTCAGGAGGTAGAGGCTGTGTCTCAGGAGGTAGAGGCTGTGTCTCAGGAGGTAGAGGCTGTCTCAGGAGGTAGAGGCTGTGTCTCAGGGGGTAGAGGCTGTGTCTCAGGAGGTAGAGGCTGTGTCTCAGGAGGTAGAGGCTGTGTCTCAGGGGGTAGAGGCTGTGTCTCAGGAGGTAGAGGCTGTGTCTCAGGAGGTAGAGGCTGTGTCTCAGGAGGTAGAGGCTGTGTCTCAGGAGGTAGAGGTTGTGTCTCAGGAGGTAGAGGCTGTGTCTCAGGAGGTAGAGGCTGTATCTCAGGAGGTAGAGGCTGTGTCTCAGGAGGTAGAGGCTGTGTCTCAGGAGGTAGAGGCTGTGTCTCAGGAGGTAGAGGTTGTGTCTCAGGAGGTAGAGGCTGTGTCTCAGGAGGTAGAGGCTGTGTCTCAGGAGGTAGAGGTTGTGTCTCAGGAGGTAGAGGCTGTGTCTCAGGAGGTAGAGGCTGTGTCTCAGGAGGTAGAGGCTGTGTCTCAGGAGGTAGAGGCTGTATCTCAGGAGGTAGAGGCTGTGTCTCAGGAGGTAGAGGCTGTGTCTCAGGAGGTAGAGGCTGTGTCTCAGGAGGTAGAGGTTGTGTCTCAGGAGGTAGAGGCTGTGTCTCAGGAGGTAGAGGCTGTGTCTCAGGAGGTAGAGGTTGTGTCTCAGGAGGTAGAGGCTGTGTCTCAGGAGGTAGAGGCTGTGTCTCAGGAGGTAGAGGCTGTGTCTCAGGAGGTAGAGTCGCCGCTAATGATCACAAGGTCGGCAGATCGGCGGTTCGAGCCCCGGCTGGCCACATGTCGAAGTGTCCTTGGGCAAGACACTGAACCCCAAAATTGCTCCCAGTGAGCAGGCCGGCGCCTTGCATGGCAGCTTGCCGCCATTGGTGTGTGAATGTGTGTGTGAATGGGTGAATGAGAGGGCCGTTGTAAAGCAGCTTTGGAGCAGCAAAAAAGGCGCTATATAAGTGCAGTCCATTTACCATTTTACCATTTAATTAAAGTAACATGATCAAAGAAAACAAAACAAAACTAGTCTGGTTATCCAACGTTAAAAAGGACTAAAACAGGAGCACTAGAAGGTGGTAAACATGAGGTAGCTCAGATAAGTGCCAGAATAGCGGTGGTCCTTTCACATAGTGTTGGAAGTCACAGCAAAATAAACAAAATCAAGGAGGCAAATAATCACACGCAGAGGAGTTCAAAGACTCTTGAGATCACTGCAAACATCAGGGCTAAGATCTGTATCACACACGCATCAGGTAGCACAGCAATTAAACAGATGTGAGTCTAAAACTACTCCATTTCACTGCCCTAGTCAATGGTTTCCTGGTTTCATGCCAATGTTATTATGGGCCGGCTTTATACAACAAAGATACTTCAAAACACAACTATTTTCAAACATTTCCACCACTTGCTACCGTTACCAGGAAACAGTAGGATTACCCGGGCAGTAGGTGTTCCGTGCCTGACTGAATCTTAAACACAAGTAGCCTGCAACTGGTCCCACTGGCTACACTCTGATAAACACAAACTCTGAGATTTGGCTTCAAAGCACAGAGATGAATTATGTTGGCTAGTTGGTGTTTACCGGAGTGTAGCCAGCGGGACCAATTGCATCATGGCATTTAGTTGAAGAGCTACAGTAGAGATGGCTTATCAATGGTATACTTGTATCCTACTGTATATGGAGTGGTATTTGCTTTCATCTCATCAAACATGAAATTGTCAAAGTAATGTCTGTCTTTATACACCGGCGGGCAGCAAGCTTTCATGTGTCTCCAGGGCTGAAGAGCTTGGCTGGAAGCATCACAACATAGCTATTTACAGGAGACTCAACAAACAGTAGGGGGGGGGGGGGGGGGGGGGGGCAGAATAAAATCACCATACGAAGAACCCTTTAAAACATGTCTAGAGTTTCTATGGCACGATGTCCATCTTTCACCACCATACGATGTCCATCTTTCACCACCATACGATGTCCATCTTTCACCACCATACGATGTCCATCTTTCACCACCATACGATGTCCACGCTGTGTAGAGATACGGTAGGGATACCTGTGTGTACTGTAGAGATACCGGTCACTTCACCAGTCCCAGTCCAAACACATTTCCAGTCAGCAGACAGTTATGGGCCAGATCTGGCTCTGTGGTGATCTGGCTCTGTGGTGATCTGGCTCTGTGGTGATCTGGCTCTGTGGTGATCTGGCTCTGTGGTGATCTGGCTCTGTGGTGATCTGGCTCTGTGGTGATCTGGCTCTGTGGTGGCACATGCAGGATGTGACAGGGTCTGGTAAGAAAGGCCCCAGGTAGGGCAAGGTCATTGTTCAGTTTTTGACAGATTATGAAAAGGGCATTTTTGATTGTAAGCTTTCAAATGATGTGTCAAACATTGAAATCTGAAATGTTTGAATGTTGGTACACCTCAAGTCAACTAACAGAGAAAGTCACCCTCAAAGTGTTCACACCTTTCACAGGCAGGTAGTGA
>NC_137682.1:513873-521373 GCF_963989245.1 Nansenia antarctica | reverse complement strand
CTACAGAGGCTCGGACATTACAGCTGACCTGCTTCTCCTACACTGCCTGTCACACCTCGCCTGTTAGAGAGCAGGATACCCCGGATGTGGTTTAATGAGGTTGAATCTGAATGGCCATCCTCTAAATGTACCTTAACACCAGAACAGCCGTGCCTTTTTAACTATTTTTTTTTAACTACTAAAAGAGCTGCCTCGGGGGTCAAATGACCATAGTCTTTACAATGGAAAGCTGCTACTTACACACAACGACCACTAGTTGGCCACTTGTAAATTAGCCTGCCTCCTACACAGAAAAACTGCAAAATAGCTTCATACTAGCTCATCCTGGTGTGATTTAGAACATGTAAGGATACTGGGTGGTAGAACGCACATATCTAGGACAAGTCATGAAAGGAGGGTCCTGAAATTTGATCGAGTGCGAAGATATAACATTTATTTACTCATGACTGTTCTAGTGTTAAGTGGTGTGGACTCCTATCAGGTGTTATTTAGTTGGCCTTGGTTGGCCCTGGTTCCCATGGTCATAAAGAATATTCTATTGCATTTCTCATATTTTGTGCAGTAAAATATATTTACAAATGGCACAGCAATGTGTTCAGGCTAGAGAATCCCCAAAATCAATCAACAATTCAGCCAGCCAATCAGCTAACAGCCCATCAGTCAGCCAATCAGCTAACAGACCATCTGGCTGCTGCGCTGCTGCTAGTGGGCCTCCCAGCGTCCTCATTGTGCATGCTGTGTGTGTTCTGTCTGCTTCACACAGCGCTGCAATGTGGAGGCTGTGAGGCCTGGAGACGGCACACACACACACACACACACACACACACACTCTCACACACACACACACTCTCACACACACACACACACACACACACACACACACTCTCACACACACACACACACACACACACACTCTCAGACACACACACACACACACACACACACACACACACACCCACACACTCTCACACACACACACACACACTCACACACACTCACACACACTCACACACACTCACACACACTCACACACACTCACACACACTCACACACACACACACACTCTCACACACACACACACACACACACACACACACATTTTTAATCATTTATTTATGTCCACATAGAAACAAGTATACAGGGACACAAATACTGAAGGCACAGATGGGATGCATTCACAAACAGACATGGACAATGTCTTTCACATACAACAGGACAAGACTCACGGGTACAAGTAACACCGTCTCCGCCATATATGGCGGCTGCCAATAATCGCAGAGACAGAGCAATACTTGCTGAGCCTTTTTGCTTCTCCCTTGGACATTCCCAGTAGACGTAGTCCTCTGACAACCAATCTGTGCACATGTCCAAGACTGCCAAATATAAAGACTAATAGCGTACACCTATAGCCTAGCTCTGAGATGGTATCTACAAGCTGCTGGTATTTCATGACCTTAGTCATGAAGGCTTCCTCTAGGCTTATATCAAAGGTGCATGCTACCTCTAATACAGACACCTCTCTGGACTCTTCATTAACAACAATAACATCTGGTGTGTTAGCAGACAACTGTGAAAAGTGACATTGGTCATTACAGAAATTGAACATAGATGCATTGACAAAAGCATGTGTATACATTTTCACTGTAACTGGGAAGTGGAGTGATATGTCCTTTACTATAAGGCTCACAATTCTGTCATGACGTGCTATATACATTCCTTTGTAAACATAACAGCCATTCAAGATGTGTGATAGTGTTTCTGTAACCTGTTCTGTGGTGTGGTGCAAGCAATGAGGAACCTGAGTGGAAGGAAACCAAATAGAGAGGTTGAGTCTGGTAGGAAGGACTTGTAATCTGGCCTTGGTTGTGAATATGACAATGTCCTCATCGAGTGCAGTGTTTTTTAGAAAAGAATGAGAAACAGAGTGATCAGCTGTGGGAAGACATGCCAGTTTTCCCTGGAGTTTCAGACCAGTCCAGTGTTGTTGTTGTTGATGTTGATGAAGGTCCATGAGAGTCCGTCTGGCCCCTCTAGATGTTAGCTGGTGGCTCTGTCCAGCAAAGGAGGCTGTTGCCCTGACCTGTGTGAGAGGGTCAGATATACAGTTCTCTGAGACCCGAACAGTCTCAGAGTCAGACCGCACCCACTCCAGGGACACACACACACACACACATACACACACACACACACACACACACACACAGGTGCATACAGGTACACACACACACACAGGTACATAGTAAATGGTAAATGGACTGCACTTATATAGCGCCTTTATCCAAAGCGCTTTACAACGGCCTCTCATTCACCCATTCACACACACATTCACACACCAATGGCGGCAAGCTACCATGCAAGGCGCCGGCCTGCTCACTGGGAGCAATTTGGGGTTCAGTGTCTTGCCCAAGGACACTTCGACATGTGGCCAGCCGGGGTTTGAACCGCCGATCTGCCAACCTTGCGATCATTAGACCTAATTAGATCATGCGACCTCCTGCGCCACAGCCGCCCCACAGGTACACACACTAGACATCATACAACACACTCACACACACACACTCTCACACACACACACACACACACACACTCACACACACACACACACACACACACACACACACACACGTACCTTAGACAAGACTAGGCATCAACAGGGGTCTGACATTGGTCTTCTAGTGGTGTAATAAAGGTTTAACAGGTCTGACTGTCAGTCCTTTAGTCCCACAGGTGTGGGTTTTGCGCTCGACACCGTTCCGCCGTTTTGTGAAGTTGGCTCTAGAAGGCTAGCTACTTTTGACATTGACATTTTTGATCCAGATTGCAGGAAAAAGTTGTTTTCAGTTCAGGTGTTCGAAAAACATGCAACATTTCTACCTTTTACTCCCCCGTCCTTCCTGACAAACTTTGCGCCCTTTCAGACATAATGGTGCTTGACTCCCTGTTACCACAGATGGGCTCGACAACACACAAGCAGCCACTGTGAGTCACTCCAGAAGCATCTCCTCTCACCCTGCTGCAGAGTCACTCCATCTGACTCACTCTAACAGGCTTCATCTGCAGTGTTATCTGTGCTGGGCGCAGCAGGGCTGAGAGCATCATCCACTCACTCCCCTTGTTATGATAGCTCTCTCTCTGAACCAGTCCTCCTTTCCTCCCAACCACGCACTTCAACCTGCCATCATGTTTCAAACCAACGCACTCCCTCCCTGCTCTCCTTCACATCCTCCCTACACGCCTAGCCTCGCCGTGCAGACAGACAGACAGACAGACAGACAGACAGACCTAGCTAGCGCTCGGTGCGAGACGTCATTATTTCTGGCAGCACATATGTAACTGGGTGTTCCAGTGGTGCTAGCTGCTAACATGCAGAACTCCCAATTAGCTTGACGTTAATTTAGCCTCGCGTTCCGCAGATTCAGAACACAGACAGCACAGAACCGGCCCGAGAAATGAGTCAGAGGATGCTAATAAGTGTAGCGTTAGTGTACCACACCGGTCTGTACCCGCGTGGGCCTACACCAGAACTCCAGTGTAACTAGTAGGTAATTAGCATAACGCGGCTCCGCTGGTGACAACCAACATCTGTTCAATTTCAGACACAGTTTGCTGTCCGCCACTCTCCGTAGTGTTGCTGTAACATAGGGAGAAAGGGAGAGGAGGTGGAAAGAGGAGAATAGAGAAGAGAGGGGGATGGGGTGGGGTGGGGGAGAGGGAGGGAGAGAAGAGAGAAGGAGGGAGAGAAGAGAGAGGGATGGGGAGTGTGGGGAGGGAGGGTTGGGGGAGATGGAGAGAGAGAAAGGGAGTATGGGGAGGGAAAGAGAGGAGAGGGAGATGGAGAGAGGAGGGGGAGGGGGAGGGAGTTTCCATAGTCATGGAAAGACTGTAGAAATAGTAGAGAATTTGCAGGAGAGAAGATTAGAAGCAGAGAACCAAAGAGAGAGAGGGGGAGGAGGAAGGTAAAGATATAGAGGAGAGGATAAGAGGCATGTTAGAAAAAAGTGCAGATGAGAAGAAGACGGAGGAGGTGGAGGAGAGGAATGAAAGAAGTTGAAAGAAAGAAAGGAGATAAAGGTGTTTTGAATAGAGTAGAGAGGTAGAGGAACACTGAGAGAGAGGAGGGAGGGAGACCAGCATGGAGGAACACAGAGAGAGAGGAGGGAGAGAAGAGAGAGAGGAGGGAGGGAGACCAGCATGGAGGAATCGCTATGTTCTTATGCTACCCTTCTCAAGGGAAGACCTAGCATCATCTGTAAGAGCAAACAAGTGTTTGCAGAATTATTCATGTATTCTGATTGTGATGAGTCAGGACACTAACACGCAAAAACACATGCTCCATTTAACACATTTCATATATCATCTCCTCATCTTCCTCTCTCTCGTTCTCCCTTTTTTAGCTCTCATCTTATCTCATCTTAGTCCTGGTGGACTGTACACATCGGTCTCTTCCTCTCGCTTCTATTTCCTGCTGTTTCTTCTCTTCTTCTCACCTATGATGACCCCGTTCCTCTCCTCTCCTCCACCGTCTCTCTCCTTCTCTTTTCGCTAGCCCCCCCCCCCTCATCACCTCATCTCACCTCCCTCCCTTTCCCTCCTTAACTCCTCTCTCTCTTCCGTTTCCCACTCCTCTGCTCTCTCCTCTCTCAGTTGGGCTGGTAGCAGCAGAGACAGGCTGTGCGTGGGGCAGGTCAGAGGAACCGTGCTGAACGAGGGATGCGAGCGCATCTTCGCCCGCCCACACAGACATATGCACAGCCAGGAACTCACTCTTGGTCACAACACTGAGTCACATGCCAAATCTCTCTCTCTCTCTCTCTCTCTCTCTCTCTCTCTCTCTCTCTCTCTCTCTCTCTCTCTCTCTCTCTCTCTCTCTCTCTCTCTCTCTCTCTCACACACACACACACAGACACACACACACATCTCTCTCTCTCTCTCACACACACACACACACACACACACACACACACATCTCTCTCTCTCTCTCTTTCTCACTCTCTATCTTTCCTACTATTTGTCTCTGGGCTGGTGGGACAGGTCTGCTGCTTTTGAGCCATGCATTACATAAACTTGACTGTGTGTGTGTGTGTGTGTGTGTGTGGGTGTGTGGGGGTGGTTGGTTTGTATGGTATGTAGTATGTGGTATGTGGGTGTGTGGGTGTGTGGGTTGTGGGTGTGGGTGTGTGTGTGTGTGTGTGTGTATGTGTGTGTGCACCTGTGGGCAGATTAGACTAGATGCCAGGGAGCAAGATGACTTCTTATGCAACACACACACACACACACACACACACACACACACACACACACACACACAGGACTTCAGAAGTCTAACCTTGGCTACAATGCTCCTGTACGAGATAACTTTGTGATGTAAAACTAACACTAACATTATATTGTTGCCAATGCAAGACGCTGAGTAAGCCAGAGAGTGGGAGAGACTGAGAGAGAGAAATAGAGAGAGAGAAATAGAGAGAGAGAAATAGAGAGATAGTATAAATGAGAACAAGGAAGATTGAAATCTCGCATAGGGAGGCCTTGTCATCTCCACCCCTCACTCCCGACCCTTGTATCAGAGAAATAGCGAGCCTTATCCTTTACCCCCTCCCTCCCTCCTTCCCTCCCTCCCTCCTTCCCTTTCTCCCTCCCTCCCTCCCTCCTTCCTCCCTTCCTCCCTCCACCCCCTCCGTTTCTCATTCCCTCTCTACCTCCCATTCTCCTCACCTATCAGACTTAGCTAGTGGCTTGAGATCTTCTGTTGGCAGGAAAGAGTAGCTGTGTGCTGCAGTACCAGACCAGGACCGGTACCAGGATCTGTGCCCCATGCTGGATGCATAATGATGCAGAAATAACTTTAAATAATTGATGGACAGTGTCTGTGTACGCTGATGATATGCAGGGAGCTTTTCCTGGATACACAGTGTACAGGTTTTTCGCCCTTGCTTGCTTGCTATGCGCCGGTGGTCCTTGGGCCTCCCCTTGGGGGCCCCCGGCTGCCCCGTGTGCCTGGTCTGTTCCGCCGCCGGGGCACCTGCTTGGCTAGCCTGGTGCTATGGGGCTATTATGGTCTGTGCTTGCTTGGCTGGGCCGGGTGTGCTGGTGGTGGGGCGGCGGGGGGCCCCCCCGGGGGGGGTTTGGGGTCCGCTGCTGTGTGCTGGTAGGCAAACTGGTAGTAGTCGCTCTATGAGTAGAGGGCTGCAAGGGAGTTTTCCTGGCTACACAGTGTACAGGTTTGTTACTTTCGCCTGCTTGCGGCTCTGTCAGTATGTGAAGCGCATCGCGTCGCATCTTGTGATAAAAACAAATAAAACTTGATTTGATTTGGTAACCCTCCATTCCTGTGCTGATTAAGTGATTCTTTCCAGCCATACAGCTGTTACTTGTGTGTGTGTGTGTGTGTGTGTGTGTGTGTGTGTGTGTGTGTGCGTGTGTGCGTGTGTGTGTGTGTGTGTGTGTGTGTGTGTGTGTGTGTGTGTGTGTGTGTGCGTGTGTGTGTGTGTGTGTGTGTGTGTGTGTGTGTGTGTGTGTGTGGTGAGGGTGGGGGGGGGGGGGGGGGGGACTCACTCACACACTCATTCCTCAGTTATGTGTGTATCTCTCTGGGAGGTAGAGAAATGTGTGTCTACGTGTCATAGTGTGTGTGTGTGTGTGTGTGTGAGTGTGTGTGTGCGTGTGTGCGTGTGTGCGTGTGAGTGTGTGTGTGCGTGTGTGCGTGTGTGTGTGTGTGTGTGTGTGTGTGTGTGTGAGTGTGTGTGTGCGTGTGTGCGTGTGTGCGTGTGAGTGTGTGTGTGCGTGTGTGCGTGTGTGTGTGTGTGTGTGTGTGTGTGTGTCTCCATCACTCAGGGGACTCCGCTCATGAGATGAGAGAGATGAAGAGAAGAGGGGGATGGTAGCACGGGGATGATGGACGGATGAGATAGTAGAGTCTGCTGAGGGCCAGGTGTAAGTTGCATATGCTGCCATCGTACCATCTGGTGGCTTACCGCCTTCACACCGCGTGGACGGATGGAGAGAGGGAGACACACGCGCAGTAAATCTGTCCGTCGCTGTTCTGTTCATCTTCCCCATCTACAATCCCACGTCTCTCCGACACAGAACGTTCTAGAGGCTCTAGGGGCTTGCAGACGTGAGCTGTCTGCATTAGCTGGAGAGGTTTATTTGGGGATTTTATTTCGAGCACAATGTCTGTCCACCTTCCGTCTGAGCCACCTTCTGGGAACGTGCGTGTGATTGGTCAGCAGATGTGTCTGTCTGTTTTCACCTTCTCGAAGTTTTCCAAAACGATTATTTCCAGGAGTCTCAGATTAGTCTGGTATGGATCGCTGGAGGAGAGTGTCAGAGCATTGACGGGGGGGATAAGAGAAGATTAGAGAAGATAGAGATGATTTAACATAACATTAACGTATATTATTATTCCAACTGAGAACACGGTTTTGCCTGTTTTGCCTGCGCCTGTGCCTGCGTCTGTGTACTGCCTGACGACTTACATCAATATCATATTTTTTTTGA
>NC_137682.1:491373-506373 GCF_963989245.1 Nansenia antarctica | reverse complement strand
TTGCTGTCACCTCCACTCCCCTCCACTGAGACTGCTCTCCTTGCTGTCACCTCCCCTCCCCTCCACTGAGACTGCTCTCCTTGCTGTCCCCTCACCTCCCCTTCACTGAGACTGCTCTCCTTGCTGTCACCTCCACTCCCCTCCACTGAGACTGCTCTCCTTGCTGTCACCTCCCCTCCCCTCCCCTCCACTGAGACTGCTCTCCTTGCTGTCACCTCCCCTCCCCTCCCCTCCACTGAGACCTCTCTCCTTGCTGTCACGGAGGCTCCCTCCACTCCACTGAGACTGCTCTCCTTGCTGTCACCTCCCCTCCACTGAGACTGCTCTCCTTGCTGTCACCTCCCCTCCCCTCCACTGAGACTGCTCTCCTTGCTGTCACCTCCCCTCCACTGAGACTGCTCTCCTTGCTGTCACCTCCCCTCCCCTCCCCTCCCCTGAGACTGCTCTCCTTGCTGTCACCTCCCCTCCCCTCCCCTCCACTGAGACTGCTCTCCTTGCTGTCACCTCCCCTCCCCTCCACTGAGACTGCTCTCCTTGCTGTCACCTCCCCTCCCCTCCACTGAGACTGCTCTCCTTGCTGTCACCTCCCCTCCCCTCCACTGAGACTGCTCTCCTTGCTGTCACCTCCCCTCACCTCCCCTTCACTGAGACTGCTCTCCTTGCTGTCACCTCCCCTCCCCTCCCCTCCACTGAGACTGCTCTCCTTGCTGTCACCTCCCCTCACCTCCCCTTCACTGAGACTGCTCTCCTTGCTGTCACCTCCCCTCCCCTCCACTGAGACTGCTCTCCTTGCTGTCACCTCCCCTCCCCTCCCCTGAGACTGCTCTCCTTGCTGTCACCTCCCCTCCCCTCCACTGAGACTGCTCTCCTTGCTGTCACCTCCCCTCCCCTCCCCTCCACTGAGACTGCTCTCCTTGCTGTCACGGAGGCCCTCCACTCTGCTCGAGCTTCCTCCCTCTCCTCTGTTCTCATTCTCCTGGACCTGTCTGCTGCCTTCCACACAGTCAACCACCCGATCATTCTCCCCACACCCTAGCTGGAGAGGAACTTCTCCCAATGCAAAGTGACAGACAGCGATAGCCTTCAAACACGATGGGTTTCAATAGAAACTAGCTTCCAGGCCACTCAGCCTCAACACTGAAACAACTCCTACTAGCAACACAATGACCAATAACACAATGACCAATAACACAATGACCAATAACACAATAACACAACAAAGATTTAAACAAGATTAAGTTCACTTAAGATAAGTGAAGGATAAGTATAAGAAAAGATAGTTCCTCTCACTTAGTCCGAAATGTATTTTCTCCCGCCTTGACTCCCCAAATGCTCTCATGTTACCCCCCTCCCAGGCCCTTCTTCCTGCTATGACTGGTGGATAGATGATTCACTTACTTACACATGACATGTATATGTTGTAAGTCGCTTGGGATAAAGCCATCTGCTAAATGCCAAAACTGTAAATGTGAATGTGTGGCAGAGAGAGATCCATGTGGCATTTGTCTGAATTGAAGTGATAGAAAGTGTGAAGGAGAGAGAGAGAGAGAGAGAGAAGGAGAGGGAAGGAGAGAGAGAGAAGGAGAGAGAAGGAGAGAGAGAGAAGGAGAGGGAAGGAGAGAGAGAGAAGGAGAGGGAAGGAGAGAGAGAGAAGGAGAGAGAAGGAGAGGGAGAGGGAAGGAGAGAGAGAGAAGGAGTGAGAGAGAAGGAGAGAGAGAGAAGGAGAGGGAAGGAGAGAGAGAGAAGGATAGAGAAGGAGAGAGAAGGAGAGGGAGAGAGAGAGAGAGAGAGAGAATGAAAGAGACAGAAATAACAGTGAGAGTGTACTCTGCCACTGTGTACTCTGTGGTCCCGTTAAGGCAGAAAGAACATGCTCCCTCTCACATGAGGCAGTGGAAAGTGGGTTCATAAAAACACTAAGACTGAAACACTATGTTCTACTATTGCTGTCTGTAATTCTCCCAGGAAATATGAATCGTGTACAACATTGAGACTTCAGGCAATAATTGTTCTCTATAGTGTGATAAAGGTAGACTCAGGCAGTGAACTATCCAACTGTGTAATTGCCTGACCCTCAGTAATATTCCTCAAGTCGGCTGTGGCGCAGGAAGTAGAGCTGGCGTCTAATGATCGCAAGGTTGGCAGACCGGCGGTTCGAGCCCCAGCTGGCCACATGTCAAAGTGTCCTTGGGCAAGACATATATACATACATGGACACAGAGACAATGTGAGACCAGGGGAGAATTAAGGTGTTCATGGGCCCCTAGGCAACCCCCCCCCCCCTAGGCGACTCTCTGTGTGAGCCCCCCCCCCACACACACACACACATCACTCGTTAGGCTAAAATAGCCGAATACAAACAATAACACATGAATAAAAAGGTGCAGTGCAAGGCAATAACGCAACAGCAGCCAATCATAAATGTTCCTTCTACCTTTAGAAGTCCTTACTTGTTTTCCTGGCAGCAACGTCCTTAATGAGGCTGGTATAATCCAATTTGCGCAGAATATCACATTCAACTGACATCAGGGAGATCAGGTGATTCTTGACCCGTTGTGGATCTTAGTCTGTTTTTGCCAGTTTTGGGGAAAAAACGCTCCCCGCTGGCATTGGTCATAAATTAGATAAATAGTTAAATAAAAAAGTCATAAATAGTGGGAGTGCTATATTATATATATATATATATATATCAACATTATATCAACATTTGAAAGCACTGAGTGTACATTAGGCCTAGGCCTCCAGGCTGGCGTTGACATTTGAAAACCAAACTGACGTTCTGAAGCACCTGACACATCTGCCCAATCAGCTGATTTATTAAAAAAAAAAGTTAGGGGTCAAGCTTTTTACTTGCAAGGCGACATCATTTACATACTTCATAATCTATACTCCAGGCAGCACAAACATCCAGGTGGGACCGATATTGAAACAGGCGTAATACTTACAAACTAGCCTATCGTCCTTTATCCTAAATTAATTCAATATCATAATTGTACTAAAACAAAACAAATACCAACGGTCCAACGGAACAGCCTTCTCTCATACTTCTCTTACGCAGTGGCGGAGTCAGGCTGTTTGAAGGGCAGGGGGGGCGAAAAGGAAAAAAGGGCAGCTACTGCACAACATGGGACCCCATCAGTGCACATGGTCAAGTTTAGACCATTGGAAGGGCAGCCAATAGGGCAAATCCTCTCATTTCGCCACTCAAAAGGGCACTTCAGTGTGACGTTTTTCAACTGTGGGGGCACATGGTCAAGTTTAGACCATTGGAGGGGCACCAGTAGGGCACGTCCTCTCATTTCCGCCACTCAAAAGGGCATTTTTGACACTCAAAAGGGCACTTAAGACAGACATTTTTCAACCGTGGGGGCACCAGGAGGGGCGGTCGCCCCCCTGCCCGCCCTCTGAGTCCGCCAGTGCTCTTACGTATTAAAAAATCTGAGGCCCATGCTCATGTGGGGCCCCTGGGCTGCAGCCTAGGTCAACCTGTGCGTTAACTCGCCCCTATGTGTGTGACCTGCCCCAGATAGAGGGTGTGTGAGACAGTCACACACACAGCAGCTCTGCCTCTATGGGCCTCGGGGCTTGGGGGAGTCCAATTAACTTGAGAGACAGATCCGACCTTTCTCTTTATCGCTGTGTGTGTGTGTGTGTGTGTGTGTGTGGCAGGGTGAGCATTGATTGACCCACTACATGAGACATGCGATGTCACACATCGATGGGGAGATAGGAGAGAGACACAGAGGGGGAGATAAGGGAGAGGCAGTGTGACAGCGTTCGGTCTCTCTGTTGAAGATAAGCCTTCCTGAAGAAGCTTCGGAACAACTGAAGCGTGTCCAACCCCTCTGTGTCGCAGCTTGGAGCAAGTTGTCTGACCTTGCAGTGGTGAGACTGGGCTGCCGGAGAGACACACACACACACACACACACACACAAACACACACACACACACACACACACACATACACACACACACAAACACACACACACACACACACACACACACACATACATGCAGGGCCATTAAATGCCATTAGTCCATCTTTATGCAAATGTATCCCCACACCTGTGTGCTAAGTAATGTCTTTCTCTGCGCCGGGAGAATAGAAGCGCCAAAGCTTGTTGTGTTGGAGTTAATGAATAGAGCTGCTAGGGCATTAGCATTAGCGGAGCATCATTAGACACTTTGCTCCCAGTGACAGCAGAGGACAATGGGCATGAGGGCTTTCAGTCACCACATTGAATCTGGGAGACTGAAACACCACTGTCATTATAATAGGAACACTGTCATTATAACAGGGGAGACGGGGCGGAGAGAGGGAGAGAGGCAGTGGACAGAGAGAGAGAGAGGTAGAGATGGAGAGGACAGAGTGAGAGAGAGGTAGAGATGGAGAGGACAGTGAGAGAGAGAGGTAGAGATGGAGAGAACAGAGAGAGGTAGAGATGGAGAGGACAGAGTGAGAGAGAGGTAGAGATGGAGAGGACAGAGTGAGAGAGGTAGAGATGGAGAGGACAGAGTGAGAGAGAGGTAGAGATGGAGAGGACAGAGTGAGAGAGAGGTAGAGATGGAGAGGAGCAGGGGGGAGGGACAGACATGGGAAAGCTGGGATAGAGAGAGGGAGGGACAGGGGCAATGGAGAGACAGATGAGATTGTGTGAGAGATGGGGGAGAGACAACAGAGAGACAGAGAGATATAGTTTCCTACACTACGTTATGTCTGCGCAGAAGAGTTTATTATTTGACAAAATGTTGTGGCTGTATGTGTGTATGGCTGGGCCTGGGTATGATGAATTCTTTGTTTAATATGCTGAACTGTTTTGAAAACACTTTTAGCTTCTAGATCAATAGAAACTAGGGATGTCCCGATCCCACTTTTTCACTACCGATACCTGGGCTTCAGGTATCTGCAATACCGATATTATCAATCGGTTATTTTTGGATTGGTTTCACTGTTTCTCGTTTGCCGTAGGCTACCGGTAAGTGATAATGAATTGTAAACATACTTTCGTCTTAGGACGTGTTCAAAAGCAAGGACTGTGTGTTCATCTAGTTATGTGTAATGATGTGTTTTGAGAGTCAGATTACACACAGGTAGCTACTAGCCAACTCTCATATGCACGTGACCACTGACTACTACTGTTGTCATCACGTGAGCGACACGCCAGACCGGGAGCGCAGATCAGAGCCTATTTTTTTCTCCTGTCCGATCTGCGATCCAGATGCATTCTGGACCAATATGGCACAGATAACGATGCCGTGGATCGGACCGGGACATCCCTAACAGAAACCCTGGCAGAGGCAGAGAAAGCTGTGTGCCTAGTAGACCTGCTACCTGGAGAGAGTGGAGACGGATAGGGGGCATACCCTGAGACAAAACAAAACAGCAATAACCAAACAGGCACTTACATGGACACCCACAAGGAGAATGGGGGAGAGGAATGAGAATGACTTGCAGAATGAAGGATCACAGAGTGAAACAGAGAGAAGAAGAAGAGTGGAAGCACCTAAAGCACCTTTTATTAACTGGTTTGTATATTGGTTCCCTTGTGCTGCGCTAGGCTACTGCCTTTTTAAAATGGTCTTTTTATAGCGCAGGACACTGCTGCTACTTGCACAGCACTTTGTGTTCAGCACTTTATGTCTCTTATGTCCTGTGTCTTTTATTGTTACTATTGTCTCTTTCTTTTCTCGCACAATGTACAGTGTTGAGTGTCTAGTCCCATTTCATTTCACTGCATGTTTTACTTTGTATTTCTGTGCATGTGACAAATAAAGCACCCTTGAACCCTTGGACTGACGTGGGAACGGTTAGAGAAGATGGCCCAAGACAGACAAGAGTGGAAACAGTTCATCAAAGGCTTGTCACTTTGTCTGTCTGTCTGTCTGTCTGTCTGTCTGTCTGCCTGCCTATGTTCTGCAGGGAATACAAAGGCTTAAGAGGAAGATTAGAGTTACTGATATTCTGTTTATGTTAGTAGGCATCCAGTCACACTGCAAGGGGCTTATGTCATCTGTTAAAACACCTATTTGTTCCAGTTGCTGCTACTCAGTTGCTTAAGTGCTTCTAAACGTCACACAGGCATCCTCAAGAATTACCCCCCCCCCCCCCCCCCCCGACACACACACACACACACACACACACACACACACACACACACACACACAGACAGACACACTGCTCAGTGTTGGAAATAGTGCAGCCATTTTTCAGATTTTTTCAGATTATGAAAGTGCAGATTGTGAGCTGTGAATAAGAAGATAGTTGAAGAAGATTATTTGAACGTTCTCCAGTTGCTACCGCAGAATAGGCTAACAGTTAGCAGCGCCCTCTGCAATAGACAGGATTCTGACGGATCAGCATTCTTTAAATTATATTATTAGAGAGACATCAAACAACAAAGTTTAGTAGCGGCTAATCGGCTATATACTAGACAGGTATACTAGCTCAAGGTCTGGCCTTCTCATGGCAAAGATAAGATGGCCGCCCAGGGAACAGAGTTGTAGCTGGGCCACATCCAGATGTAAAAAATTGGCCAATAGATCTAGTCTGTCATTACTCTGCAGACAGGATGTCATAATGAATCCTCGTCTCTACATCACTAATGAAAGTGAAATAAAGCAGCTCCTCTCCTCCATTACTCACTGTCACTATGTGGGAGAGCGGAGCTTCTGCTTTAGTCAAACCACATTAAGAGACTCCCTGTTGGGGATCTATGAGACAGTAATGAAGCCGCCTGCATGCCGCGCTGCATCCATCCCTCTGCCCGCCCTGAGTTTCAGAACGACAAACAGAACAAGGTTGGGATGGAAGCTTTTTTTGTTGATTATTCCTCCCCTTTAATAATACCAATTGGTATTGTCTTTTATATCGTTGGAAAGCCTGATTAGTCACCTTTATAACGAGGTGCAACTTGTAAGGATCATACATTCATGGAATGAGTAACACAGCTAAACGTGTGGGTAGCGGCCCAAACATTTTTGCCAAAATCCCCTATATTCTTCTGTTGGTATTCACTCTCGTTTTGGACGGGAAAGAAAAAGGATTGAACTGTCATTCTACCGCTGTAGTACACTGGTACTCTGGTGCAGGGATTTTTTTATTTGGACCCGGATATTGCTAAATGTCACAAAGTGACGTCAGACTTAACAACCGAATGTAGACATCCTCACTGTCCCCTCCTGCCTCTGCCTCACCGCAGGGGATTGTGGTGTAAAGTAAACAGCCAATTAGTCTCATCTGATTGCTCTCCGCTTGACTGTTCAGTCTAACTTTTGTCAACTTAAAAAATGTACGTGACGGAGATGAAGATGAATGCTAGTCATGAACCTCTCTCTCTCTCTCTTATGATAATGCAAGAGGACAGTGTCTCTGAAATATGAAATATTCAAATCCCTTTGAGAGAGTGGAGGAGAGAGAGTGTGTGACTGTGTGTGTGTGTGTGTTTGTCTGTGTGTCCTTTGTGGCTCAGTTGGTAGAGCATGTGATTGAACACGCCCCTTTCAGGAAGTGTTTGATGGGAGGAAGACTGAGAGCACACGGTGGAGCAAACAAATGGAATACACGATTGTTCTGAAGTTAAATCAAGATTCTATCAATTTAGACGGGATATTTTCAGATTGGCTTCCCCCAGCAGCGTGGCATATTTTGTTTGCACAAGGACGGATACAATGGAAATGACAAATGGAATGGAGAAGGATAATGAAAAGAACATTGGCAGTGAAGCGGCGAAAGAAAGAGAGAAGCAGGTACGACATTATGAGAAGGCGTTGACGGTGATTGTGAAGGTGGAGGGAGAAGTGGAAGTGACTTTGATGGAGTTGTTGAGAACAACCAAGATGTGTGTGGAAGTGTGGAGGCTTGCAGAGTGAAGGGTAGAAGCACTTATGAAATGACAATGGGGTCGGTTACAATATTATTGCATTGTATTGTTATAATATATAATATTAAGTGTTCACATGGGTGGAGGAACAAGAAGGAATGCCAGCTACTATGGCAGTGGGGATGGTGAGCATTGTGTACAAGAATAAAGGCAGTAGGGGGAAGTTAGAGAATTACAGACCCCTCTCAATGTTCAACACAGATTATAAGATTTTAGCAAGGGTGTTAGCAAATAGGATGAAAAGGGTGAAAGGGAATGTTGTAGGGAAGACACGGGCTTATAGTATACCAGGCAGAGATACAGTGGACACAGTATGCAGTATTAGGGATGTGATAGAGCATATGAAAGTTAGTGGGGGGGGGATAGTGGGTAGTTTAGATTTGAATAAAGCATTTGATAGGGTGGATCACGGGTATTTATATAGAGCGCTAGAGAGATTTGGTTTCGCAGATCGGATGATAGGGTGGGTGAGGAGGATGTATAGTGAGGCTAGGAGCTGCGTGAGGGTGAATGGGATACTTACAGATAGCTTTAGGTTAGGGAGGTCTGTGAGGCAGGGGCAGGGTTCCACATTAACGGTTGCCCGATTGCCCGGGGTAGTAAATCATTCGCCGGGTTTGTTTGCGCGACAGCGACGTCGCTGCTGGATCCTGGATCTGTCTGTGTAACCTGGTGAGGGGGGGGGGGGGTCCATGCCACGGTCCATGCCACCCCCACAAGGCAGCAAGAGAGTGGGGGGAGGGTGTGGGGAGAGTGGGGGGAGGGTGTGGGGAGAGTGGGGGGAGGGTGTGGGGAGAGTGGGTGGAGGGCGTGAGGAGGGTGGAGGGCGTGGGGAGAGTGGAGGGCGTGAGGAGGGTGGAGGGCGTGGGGAGAGTGGAGGGCGTGGGGAGAGTGGAGGGCGTGGGGATAGTGGAGGGTGTGGGGAGAGTGGAGGGCGTGGGGAGAGTGGAGGGCGTGAGGAGGGTGGAGGGCGTGGGGAGAGTGGAGGGCGTGGGGAGAGTGGAGGGCGTGGGGAGAGTGGAGGGTGTGGGGAGAGTGGGGGGAGGGTGTGGGGAGAGTGGGGGGAGGGTGTGGGGAGAGTGGAGGGCGTGGGGAGGGTGGAGGGCGTGGGGAGGGTGGAGGGCGTGGGGAGGGTGGAGGCTGTGGGGAGGGTGGAGGGCGTGGGGAGAGTGGAGGGTGTGGGGAGGGTGGAGGGCGTGGGGACAGTGGGGTGTATATGAAGATGAAGACGGAGATGGTAGAGGGAGTAGCACCTTTCTACAGCGAGGTCTTTCTACAGCGAGGTCTTTCTACAGCGAGGTCTTTCTACAGCGAGGTCTTTCTACAGCGAGGCCTTGGAGGTCTTGGAGGCATGGGTGGAGTTTCTACCATGGGTGTCTTATGAATGTGAACACGTGAGACAGGTGTGGGAGCAACCAGTGTTTTTAAACCCAAGGATAAGATATGAAGGGAAGGAATTGTATGACAGGGTAATGATGAGGGCTGGGCTGGGAAAGGTTAGAGATTTGGTGTATGAATTTGTCCCGGGATTTATGCTGCACTGGTGGTGGTGGTGGATGCAGTAGAGGACATGGGAGATGAGATGTGCGAGGGGGCAGCGAGGAATATGTTAGAAAGGATTAAAGAAGGGATGTCAGTGGAGTGGAGGGCGATGGAGGGAGAGAGTATTTCCAGAGATGAGGGTGGGAAGGGTGTGGGAGAACTGGAAGGTCAAGTGGAACTCCATAGAATGTGAGGAGATGAGATAATTTACTGAGGCACAATAGGATTTACAATGTAATTATAAGTAAGTTTGATGTTGATAGGATGTGTGATGTATGTGGGGAAGCAGCGGAGACATTTATGCACCAATATGTGGAGTGTGGGAGGCTGGGGTTATATATGGAGAAGATGAAAGAGCTGATTAGTGGAAACTGGGAAGGAGGGTATGTGGAGGAGATGGAAGGGAAGGAGCGGTGGTTGTTTGGGGTGCTGGGTGAGAAGAAAGGGTGTCATGTGAATTTGTTGAATTATGTATTGAGTCACGGGAGGTATGCTGTCAGGCTGAGAAGGAATGTGGCTCATTATGAAGAGGGGGGGGTGGATGTGTGGGATGTTTTTAAGGCTCTGATGAGAAGGGATGTAGGTATGATAAGGTGTGTGTGTGTGTGTGTGTGTGTGTGTGTGTGTGTGTGTGTGTGTGTGTGCATGTGTGTGTGTGTATTGTGTGTCTACTCTGTGACGGAGATTGCTCTCTGTAAAAAAGGCAGTTTATTTCTGATTAACAAAAAGCAAACTCTGACAAAAGCTTGAGGTTGCAAATCATTTGGGAAACTAAACTAGTTGAATGGAACTTGTTTGGCAGAGAAACCTACGACCCCAGGGAAAGGACAAAGAGAGGGGAGGAGGAGGCAGAGGAGGAGAGAGAGTTGGGATTTTGGTTGAGAGGTTTTAATTGCTTCTTTTGATAGCTTTTGTCTTTAGCGTTTCATTATGGCTACAGATGGGATTGGTAATCAGAGCAGTTGGTCAGGTTATGCATTCAGAGAATGTTTCAATATCAAATGCTAATATGTCCCAGGGATGAGAAGGTAAACGCCCAACATGGTGTTGATGTTTTAACACCACATATAGGCTTGATGCCAGACACGTTGTAATATATATATATTGTAAGATTAATAATGTGTGTGTGTGTGTGTGTGTGTGTGTGTGTGTCATTTCCTACGAACGCAAAACTCCTTAACAGGGAGGATGAACAGATCTTTCTGGAACCCTCGCAGGCCTTCAGTAATGTTTACTGACGTCTGTCTTGGATACTGTTATAGAGGTTGTGTGTATCTCTGTACATACACACTGCCTTACTCAACTTAATGTTGAACTGAACACTGTGTATGAACTGTGTCTCTGTCGCTGGACTTGTTGACAGGAAGCCGTCCAAAAGATGACACCTCGGTCGGTGGAATTTGTTTTCGGTACAGGTGGAAAAGCTCAAACAGCAGTGTCAAAAACATACACACATTACACATAACTATTACATGGACATGTACACACATAACCATAAGACAAGAACATAGTCAATATTTAAAATGTATAAAGTGCAGTACCTCTGGCAGGGTTAGTGCAGTGAGTCAGGTGTTGAGAGTCCTTATGGCAGAGGGGAAAAAACAGTTTTTGAAACGGGATGTTTTGGTGGCCAGGGATCGGTAGCGCCGTCCAGAGGGCAACAGTTGAAACAGGTGGTATTGCCTTAATTGTCTTGGTGCTGCAATGTCATGGAACCGAAGCCTAAGAATTTTCCTCTCTTTAGCTTGTGTAATGTGACATAACAATACAACTTTTAGTATCAGTAGGCTGGTGTGGCCAGAGACGTCTTGTGATGTTATTTCTTCTCTCGTGTTCAACCTCATCCCCAGGCTCTGTTGCACAGCACATAAGGATAAGGATAACACTCTCTAACACTCTCTCAGAAACGGCCTTCGTGGGAGTGAAGGGCTTGGATGGAAGTGCTGTGGGAGAGGATCTATGCAAGGTACAGCCAATGGCTTTGCATCAATCTTTGTATTGTATTTCCTAAAGGAAGTTTACTGCGTTGGTCCACCTTGGGAGTATATATATATCTAAAAAATGTTTTTTACCGTAACAGTACAAGTGCATTGTAGGTTGGTTACTGGTGTCGTTGTACGAGTACGGCAGACGAAAGGAGAGACGCACGTTGGGACATGTTGGCTGGATAATCAAAATGCCAATCACATGCCTACACACACACACACACCCACTAGCTGTCCTTCAGAGAGAGAGAGAGAGAGATGGCTGAAGTGGGAGAGAGAACTCTCTCTGTCACACTGCAGAGTGACTGGTGACCTTCACAGCAGTTTGATCATGATTGGAATACTAACAAGGCTGTGAAAGTGTTGTTGAAGCCGGTCAACTGTTCTTCTGCTATCTGTTGTGCTAACTTTGGGCGTAACGCTTGTCCCCTGTACATTATTCTCACTCTCTGACGTACGTGTGTGTGTGTGTGTGTGTGTGTGTGCGCGTGTGCGTGTGCGTGCGTGTGCGTGTGCGTGTGCGTGCGGCTCCTGTCACTCTCTGATGTGATGTACACATTCTGTTACATGTCACCTCGTTTCTCCGCTCATCTGAACTGAAGGGGTCACCTCTAGCTTTAGGGTGTGTGTGTGTGTGTGTGTGTGTGTGTGTGTGTGTTGACTGATGACTCATGTCTCTACCGGCTGTGCGCTGTGAGAGGTTGGTGGTTGCAGGGTTGTCACGACCCTGGCTCATTGGTCGAGACAAGAACGACGCCCATAAGGGACCCAGAATTAGTCCCACACAAAGAATATACACAACTAATAAACAACACATGTAACAAAACAAATAACAAGTACACATACCCAACCCCAGCCCTCCCTCAGGCCCCACCCATCCATGCAGCCCAACCCGCCCTTCATCTCTCTCCCAACCTCACAACCAATAATAATAATAATAATACTACATTTATTTTATAAGGCGCCTTTCAAGGCACTCAAGGTCGCCGTACAACAAAGGGCCAAGGGCCCTAGGAAGCAATTTAAGAGGGAAGGAGGAGAGGAGAGAACGGAAGAGCCTACCCTCTCTCATGGGAAGGCGACCCAAAGAACAGATTAGGGCAGAGCATAACACAAACACAAACACACAAACACATGCTCAATATTCATCTACCATCATTTTATGTTGCGTGGTGTTCGGGTCAAAATTACCCGTTTTGATTTTTTTTACAAAAAGAGAAAGGGTACAAGAATAAAAAAAAACTCTAAACTCCATGGCCTATTTTCTATGAAAAACATGTAAAAGCGCATCCGGGTCGATTTGACCCGCATACGCAGAAACACACAGAAACATGCACACACTCACACTGACACTCACTCACTCGCACATGTCTCCTCTGGCTTTCCCGCACCGATTTGTGACAAATGACCTACCGAAAAAGGGGAGCCAAACAAATAGCACCCCTATGCTACAAACGCTACCAAGCTATCAAACTGGAAGGGGATTTAACCATCCCAGTCGAAGGACGAGCCCCCATTTGTCACGACCCCTCGTGGATCGAGACAAGAAAGGGAGACTGACCACACGTCAGAATCAGTTAAATAACATCATATTTATGAACGTAATACTTACAAAACGAGAATGAGGTGCGTGCATCAGTAATCAGTAGTGTGAGTGGATGCGTGTACGTATGAATGCAGGATGTTGTCGGGTGTAAAACAAGAACGGGCTGCCACAACAAAACCAAAGTGTCTGCATGGAGAGAGATGTCTGCATGGAGAGATGTCTGCATGGAGAGAGTGTCTGCATGGAGAGATGTCTGCATGGAGAGAGTGTCTGCATGGAGAGATGTCTGCATGGAGAGAGTGTCTGCATGGAGAGAGAGTGTCTGCATGGAGAGAGAGTGTCTGCATGGAGAGAGGTCTGCATGGAGAGAGTGTCTGCATGGAGAGAGTGTCTGCATGGAGAGAGAGTGTCTGCATGGAGAGAGTGTCTGCATGGAGAGAGTGTCTGCATGGAGAGAGTGTCTGCATGGAGAGAGAGTGTCTGCATGGAGAGAGAGTGTCTGCATGGAGAGAGTGTCTGCATGGAGAGAGTGTCTGCATGGAGAGAGTGTCTGCATGGAGAGAGTGTCTGCATGGAGAGATGTCTGCATGGAGAGATGTCTGCATGGAGAGAGTGTCTGCATGGAGAGAGTGTCTGCATGGAGAGAGTGTCTGCATAGAGAGAGAGTGTCTGCATGGAGAGAGTGTCTGCATGGAGAGAGAGTGTCTGCATGGAGAGATGTCTGCATGGAGAGAGTGTCTGCATGGAGAGAGAGGTCTGCATGGAGAGAGAGTGTCTGCATGGAGAGAGAGTGTCTGCATGGAGAGAGTGTCTGCATGGAGAGAGGTCTGCATGGAGAGAGGTCTGCATGGAGAGAGAGGTCTGCATGGAGAGAGAGTGTCTGCATGGAGAGAGAGTGTGCATGGAGAGATGTCTGCATGGAGAGAGAGTGTCTGCATGGAGAGAGTGTCTGCATGGAGAGAGAGTGTCTGCATGGAGAGAGGTCTGCATGGAGAGAGAGTGTCTGCATGGAGAGAGTGTCTGCATGGAGAGAGGTCTGCATGGAGAGAGAGGTCTGCATGGAGAGAGGTCTGCATGGAGAGAGGTCTGCATGGAGAGAGTGTCTTCATGGAGAGAGTGTCTGCATGGAGAGAGTGTCTGCATGGAGAGAGGTCTGCATGGAGAGAGAGTGTCTGCATGGAGAGAGAGTGTCTGCATGGAGAGAGAGGTCTGCATGGAGAGAGAGTGTCTGCATGGAGAGAGTGTCTGCATGGAGAGAGGTCTGCATGGAGAGAGAGTGTCTGCATGGAGAGAGTGTCTGCATGGAGAGAGGTCTGCATGGAGAGAGAGTGTCTGCATGGAGAGATGTCTGCATGGAGAGAGAGTGTCTGCATGGAGAGAGTGTCTGCATGGAGAGAGTGTCTGCATGGAGAGAGAGTGTCTGCATGGAGAGAGAGTGTCTGCATGGAGAGAGAGTGTCTGCATGGAGAAAGTGTCTGCATGGAGAGAGTGTCTGCATGGAGAGAGATGTCTGCATGGAGAGATGTCTGCATGGAGAGATGTCTGCATGGAGAGAGAGGTCTGCATGGAGAGAGGTCTGCATGGAGAGATGTCTGCATGGAGAGAGGTCTGCATGGAGAGATGTCTGCATGGAGAGAGAGTGTCTGCGTGGAGAGAGGTCTGCATGGAGAGAGGTCTGCATGGAGAGAGTGTCTGCATGGAGAGTGTCTGCATGGAGAGAGGTCTTCCTGCTCTTATAGCCCAACCAGGGGTTGGCAATTACTGATTAGGCGAACCGGCCAGGAGCATGAGTCTGAGAGAGAAAGCAGACCCACAGCTAACAGGCCGTACAAGCTGTGTGTATGTGCGTGCGTGCGTGCGTGCGTGCGTGCGTGCGTGCGTGCGTGCGTGCGTGTGTCTGGGTGTCTGGGTGTCTGTGTCTGTGTCTGTGTCTGTGTGTACATGATTGTTTGTGAGTGTTAATTTACATTATTACATTGTACCTGTTCCTGGAATCATTGGCTTCATATTCCTCTCTGTGGAAGATTATGATTATGATCATGAATGA
>NC_137682.1:477991-480491 GCF_963989245.1 Nansenia antarctica | reverse complement strand
GAGGAGGCAGGGGGGAGGCAGGAGGAGGCAGGTGGAGGCAGGGGGGAGGCAGGAGGAGGCAGGGAGGTAGAGAGAGGCAGGGGAGACAGGGGGAGACAGGGGGAGGTAGAGAGAGGCAGGGGGAGGCAGGGGGAGACAAGTGGGAGCTCAGCCCCCTGCCGTTCTTAAGATTCATGAGACAGAACCCAGGAGCTTCTCAGATGAATGTCTGTAGAAAACAGGAAGAGGAACATTAATCAGGTCCTGACACAGACTCAAAACAGCCTCCATCACACAGAGAGAGAGACAGAGAGAGAGATTGGGGAGGGAGGGGGGAGCACGAGAGAGGAGGGGAATGGTAGGGAGGGGGGAGCAGGAGAGAGGAGGGGAATGGGAGGGAGGGGGGAGCAGGAGAGAGGAGGGGAATGGGGAGGGAGGGGGGAGGGGAATGGTAGGGAGGGGGGGGAGCACGAGAGAGGAGGGGAATGGTAGGGAGGGGGGGAGCATGAGAGAGGAGGGGAATGGTATCAAGGAGGAGAAGAAGGAGCAGTGTCTCTTGCTCACTGAAGGGCAGAGAGCACCTTGACAGCCGCTACCGCAGAATGACGAGTCGGGTCTCTCTCTCTCTTTTTCTTCTTCTCCTTTTCCCTCTCTACCTCTCCTCTCCTCCTGCGTACGCTCCAGACATTCCCTGATGTCTCCCAGGAGACCACATAAATCACTCAAGAAAAAAAAACCTCACACGACAGAAAAATAAATGAAAATCGAAGAAGAGTTGAGGTTGGAAAGAAGCCCATCGTTTCCGGCTCGTAAACTAAACAACAATAACAAAAGAGAAAGAAATGAATACGACAGAATCAATTAAAGACGGATCACTGCGAGAGAGAAGGGAGGGGAGAAACATGAACTGTCATCGGCATTTCAATTAGCGGCCGGCGGGACCGTCGCCGTAGTAACACCTGGTAATCCATCACAGGAGGAGGAAGAGGAAGTTAATCTGCCACATCACACATTATCATTCTAAATGAGAGAGAGAGGGGGATGAATGATTATATGAAGGATTATACTGGGTATGAAATGGAGAGGAGAGACAGACGATTTATTGTTAATACTTTCTCTTTTCTCTCTCTTTCTCCTCACCTCTTTCTCTCCTCTTGATTTCTCTCCTCTTGATTTCTCTCCTCTTGATTCTCTCCTCTTGATTTCTCTCCTCTTGATTTCTCCCCCCCTCTCTCTATTCTCCTTCCTTTGTCCCTTCCTTCCCCTTTCTCTGCCTCTCTCCATCTCTCTCAAGCTCCCTATGTGTGTCTCTCCTTCTCTCCTTCTCTCTCCTCCTTCTCTCCTTCTCTCCTTCTCTCCTCCTTCTCTCCTTCTCTCTCCTCCTTCTCTCCTTCTCTCTCCTCCTTCTCTCCTTCTCTCCTTCCTAAGTCTCAGACCAGATTCTATGAGCGTGTAATGCGTTGGAGTAGAATGAGGGATGATATTAGACACACATATTTCATACCATTCCTTATTCTATTCCATGCATCACAATGAGCCCATCCTCAGATTGCTGCCGTCACCCAGCATATTCACTACGCACCTCTGACACTAGTAAAAGATCAGGGGATGGACGGAGGATGGAGGGATGGAGGGATGGAGGGAGGGAGGGATGGAGGGATGGAGGGATGGAGGGAGGGAGGGAGGGAGGGAGGGTGGAGGAGGGATGGAGGGAGGGAGGGAGGGAGGGAGGGAGGGAGGGATGGAGGGATGGAGGGAGGGATGGAGGGATGGAGGGAGGGAGGATGGAACCCTCTGTACCCTAGTACAGAAGGTCACAGTAAAGAACAGACACACACGCATGTACGCACACAGGGGGGGGGGACACATAGTTTGCACAAGGATACGTGTGGTAGCTGTGTGTCCTAACAGAGTTGATACAATGGAAATGACAAATGGAAAGGAGAAGGATAATGAAAAGAACAACAAAGGCAGTGAAGTGGCGAAAGAAAAGAGGGATGGAAGAGAGGAGCAGAAGGTAGAGGATGAGAAGGCGTTGGCGGTGATTGTGAAGGTGGAAGTGACTTTGATGGAGTTGTTGAGAACAACCAAGATGTGTGTGGAAGTGTGGAGGCTTGCAGAGTGAAGGGTAGAAGCACTTATGAAATGACGATGGGTTCAGTTACAGCAAAATAAAACATAAGGGATGACTTCTTAAGAGGTGGAGAGGCAGCGCCAAAGAACTAATACATGATGAGCTGGTGGGAGGTAGCTGTATCTGTGTGGAACCTGCCAGCTTCTGTGACGGATGAGGAGAGATGGAACACACTGGAAGGTTGGGGAGTGACAGCTGTGTCTCAAATAAATGACACGATTGTGGCCTGGATCAGATTGTATAGAAAAGGTATTTCATCATCTTTTGCAAAAGGAGAACAGTTTACAAGCATGACAGACAGAAACATGACAGACAGGGTCTGAGAGAGATAGAGAGAGAGAGAAAGAGAGAGAGAGAGAGAGAGAGAGAAAGAGAGAGAGAAAGAAA
>NC_137682.1:452991-460491 GCF_963989245.1 Nansenia antarctica | reverse complement strand
ACCCCATAGAGCACAGCCGCTTCAACTCCAGAACCAAGGCCATGATGAAGATAGCCGCTGTCTGGACCATCTCTATAGGTGAGGCCGCACGCACGCACGCACGCACGCACGCACGCACACACACACACACACACTAGGGGTGTAACGAGATGTCATTATCTGTACCTGATCAGGTGAAGATTTCAAGACTATCATGGAATTTCTGTCTGGCTGTCTGTCTAGCAACCTGTCTGTCTGGCTGTCTGGCTGTGTGTCTGTGTGTATGTATGTCCAGCCAGGGAAGTAGGACGTTTCAGCAGTACATTGACAACTTTCTCTGACAACTTTAAAAACTTTAAAATATCCTCCTTCTTCATCTATTTCCTCATCACCTCTCTCTGTCTCTCCCTCCCCTCTCCCCTCTCCTCTCTCTGTCTCTCCCTCCCCTCTCCTCTCTCTCTGTCTCTCCCTCCCCTCTCCTCCTCCCCCTCCCCTCTCCCCCTCCTTCTCCCCTCTCCTCCCCCTCCTCTCTCCCTCCCCCCTCCTCCCTCCCAGGCGTGTCCATGCCCATCCCTGTCATCGGCCTGCACAACAAGGACAAAGTGTTCGTCAACGGCAGCTGTGTGCTCAACGAGGAGAGCTTCATGCTCATTGGCTCGTTCGTGGCTTTCTTCATCCCGTTGGTCATCATGGTGGTGAGCTACTGCCTGACCATCCAGGTCCTTCAGCGCCAGGAAACCGTGTTCCTCTACGAGGGGAAGACTTCCTCCCAGCAGCCTTTGCAGCCTCCGCCAACACCCTGCAGCATCCAGGCCCCGCCCACGCCCTTCCAGCTCCCTCAGATCAACACGATAGAACCGCCTCCGTCAGACACAGAGGCCCCGCCTCCAGACCCTGAGGCCCCGCCTCCTTCCACCAGACACAGCAGCCTCAGCTGCATGATGAAGGGGGCGGAGCCGCCTCTCCTTAGTGCCTCCCCCTCGGACAGCATTAGCATAATTCCGAGTTCCGAGACTCCCTCCCAACTCAACTCGCCCGTGGCGGGGCGGGACCCGGCCGGTTGCCACGGGCGACGGGGGATGATGCAGGCCATCAAGAACGAGAGGCGGGCCTCGAAGGTGAGATTTCGTGACGTTAGAATTATAAGGTTCTAAGATCTCCATTTTTGTCAAAATTTAGTTTTTTACATAATCTGATCCATTAGGTGTTTATTAATGCCTGTGCGGTGTTATTTTTAACATGTTGACATTTTTTAGTTAGTAATTGATAAAATACAAAGGTTCCATCTCACGAAACATAATGGAATGTAAAAACTTTGACGCTCAATATCTCTGAACGACCCTAAACGGAGATAGAACCTTATCATTCTAAACGGAGATAGAACCTTATCATTCTAAACGGAGATAGAACCTCATCATTGTAAACGGAGATAGAACCGTATCATTCTAAACGGAGATAGAACCTTATCATTCTAAGCTCTCCTTCTCTCTCCTCTCCTCTCCTTCTCTCTCCTCTCCTCCCCCCTGTTCTCCCCCGTCCTCCCCTAGGTCCTGGGCGTGGTGTTCTTCCTGTTCCTGGTCATGTGGTGTCCGTTCTTCATCACCAACGTGACCTACGTCCTCTGTCAGGGCCGGTGCAACGAGCCCCTGCTGGCCGAGCTGCTCAACGTGTTTGTGTGGGTGGGCTACATCTCCTCGGGGGTCAACCCCCTGGTCTACACCCTCTTCAACAGGACCTACCGCAGGGCGTTCTCAAGCTACATACGCTGCCAGTACCGCCAGGGGGGGGCAGTGGGGGGGGGGAACGCCGCCGGACTCTCCAAGACGCTCCTCATGACCCCCTGCCCCTCCCAGGCCCCCGCCACGCCCATTCTGATTGGCGGAGGAGGGAAAGTGGGCGTGGACCGGAACAGTAACTGTCGGACTCGGAACGTCAGCGGAGACGAGAACGGGAACGGGAACGGGAGTGTGACCCGGAGGGGGAGGGATCAGGATAATATGGTGGATGATGATGACGGGCTGAAACTGCAGCCTGGAATGTCAGAGCTGGAGCTGTCAATCAACAGCTACAGCCACGCCTCCTCAAGGGAACACACCAGCAGTGTGTGATTGATGGGTTGATTGACGTTTTGAACCAGCAGTGTTTCATTGGCTGATGGCTTGAACCTTTTTTGTGACATGGTGGGTACCGTGGGGGCGGGGGGGGGGGGGGGGATGGGGGCGGGGGGGGGGGGTGGTGGTATGTCTTGGGGGACAGTGTAGGAATCTTAAATGACACCGTTCCCTTCACACAGTTCACTACTTCTGGTTCTGGTCAAGAGTAGTAGTGCTGCACTCAATGGGGAATGAACAGGGTGCCGTCTGAGACACAGAACAAGTGGAGTGGACATATCAAGAGGGACTGGAGGACTAATCCTGACCTCTGACCTGGATGTAATACAGAAACATTCCCCTCACCCCTAAAGAGCTCCCTAAAGAGAAGCCATGCTTCCAGATGTTTCCTGACATGTTTCCTGACTCACATGTTTCCTGACTCACAGTCAAAAACAGTCAGACTGACACTGTTTCGTGGATCATAGTAACAGCACCAAGGCAATAGTTGGCAACATCATTTGCTTATTTGAGAAAGCTAAAAATTAGTGTGTGTGTGTGTGTGTGTGTGTGTGTGTGTGTGTGTGTGTGTGTGTGTGTGTGTGTGTGTGTCTGTGAGCTTTCCAGAGTTATTTACTGAACTGCATAGGAAAAGGTGGATGGGGAGGAATCTAAAACTAAACGCACCACTGGCCCCTAATGATAGTCACAGCTCCGCCTGGTGGTGGAACAGGGAATAGCATGCTTTCTCGCATTGAAAGGGAATGGGTGGATGCTGTCCATAATCACTAATACAGGGTCAGATGCATCCCTTCATGATGGAGGGGTAGGGGGTGATCTGATCCTAGGTCAGTGGTTCATGGTCATGTCTACATGCTTGTATGAATGCATGAGATATACGGATCTCATAGGAGCCAACATCTTCTAGAGTAACTGGAGTTTTATTCTCTCTCACACATCTAAATACCTCATCTGAACATCCACATGGACGTGTTGAGCAGCTCTACCAGTGACCAGTGTTGTTCGATGATTCTAGTCTCGGAGATCCACAGTGTTTGACCAGGTCCAGGTTCCTTGTATCCCTACCTTGACCAGAACCAGAGGACACAGTAACCATGACGACATAGGGATCTGGGTAACTCTTGACCACATGATCACATGTCACATGATCAACATGTTTCTCAACGCTCATCCTCAAGGCAAAGAACTGCATGTGCCGAGTCCACAGTCCCGACAGTTAGAAACATCACGTTTCACACGTTAATAAACATGCTTATATGACTGGAATCCTCCGATGAATTCAATCATTAAAAAATAGAAGTTTCTACAGTATGTGTTCTGGTTGAAGTATTGTGAGTAATGCATCTTGTGTGTGTATCAAAACATGGTTTTGAAAGGGTGCTCTGTCATCCTATTGGTGTTGGGGGGGGATGGAAAAGAAAAAAAAAGCGTCAAAGAAAAAAAAGCGTCAAAGTCAAGAATTCTTCAGGTCCTCAACCATAGCCATTGAACTAACCATTATACATAAACACAATATATAACCCTCTCATATAAGCATAATCATATAGTCATATAGCCTACGCTGGTCTCCAGCCTCTTCAGTCAGCTCAACCACAGACAGACAGACTGGCACTAAGGCTCCACACACTGTGCTGACCCTCGACACCAGCCATGACATCATTGTGACCTCTCCTCCAAGGTTCCTCCAGGACTCGTCTCGCGTAGTCAGACGTGCTGAGCCAGCGTGAGACTTCAAGTGTGGCTCGTGAGACTATCCCAGAGCCTACTCCTCCTACCCCCGACGCTGCCAATGCAACAAACACAACCAAAACGAGCACCTGAATGTACGACGTTAACCTACTCTCTCTGACCCTGTGTCGAGGTCAAAGTCCAAAGGTCAAGGCCTATGTACCATACTGGTGGCAGTAGGCTTGATGCCCTGTGGATAATGCCCTGTGCTTACACACAAAAAAACCTATCACAATGAGTTCAACTTTGGCAAGACGATTTCCATATTTGAAACAATGTATGAACTTCTCTGCTTCCACTTCCTTGTCTTCTCTTTCATCGGAAGAATAGTCATCGAATTGAAGAATATTCGGGTTTCTATCAGTTAAAATGCCGAGGTCCGTTATTAGGGCCATTATGACCATATTGCATAAAGATGAACAAACATACTAAAAGAACAAAACGAGAGCGAAGAGGAGTTTGAAACATTTGATAGATTCAACCGATGTGTTCGAAGGAGAGAAGAGGTACTCAATATGTCGCAATGTATTAACTGTATATGTTAGCCGTGACTGTGTATGTGTACGAATAATAGCGATCTTTGTATGTGTTAACCCCACTGAGTTCGCCGTTGTTTTTTATATCATCATTAACTTGTGAATGTTTGTCAATGACACGTCTTCAGTTTCTCATCAACACAATGTTTTGTTTTTTTGTTTTTCTGTGTGTGATGCTGCTATTTATTTATTAAAAGTTCATTCTAAATTGTGCATGAAGTCTCTTGTTTTATCTATTTTATAATTACTGTTATTTAATTTATCTAGGCTTAGGTTGAATGTTTTGCGGCGCTTACGCAGTGTTTCAGCCCTGGGTAGGATAATGATGATATCCCCTTCAGCCTGGTTCAGTCACCTTCTGACCCGTTAGGAGCACTGGCGGACTCAGTGGGGGGCAGAGGGGGGCGACCGCCCCTCCTGGTGCCCCCACAGTTGAAAAACGTCTCGCTTGAGTCTCGCCTTTTGAGTGGCAAAAATGCCCTTTTGAGTGCCGAAAATTAGAGGACGTGCCCTATTGGTGCCCCTTCAATGGTCTAAACTTGACCATGTGCCCCCCCAGTTGAAAAACGTTGCAGTAAAGTGCCCTTTTGAGTGGCGAAATGAGAGGATGTGCCCTATTGGCTGCCCTTCCAATGGTCTAAACTTGACCATGTGCACTGATGGGGTCCCATGTTGTGCAGTAGGTGCCCTTGTTTTCTCTTCGCCCCCCCCCTGCCCTTCAAACAGCCTGAGTCCGCCCTGATTAGGAGTCCCAGTCTGAACTCAGATCATCTCTGTACAGCGGCAACAACAAGCTTACTTGTTTGTTTTGGTATTGTGGAAAACGTACTTCAGCACCACGGATAGAAAAACATGCAGGTATGTCTGCAAATAAAAACAGCTAAGAAATGGTTTGTGTTTGTTTGTGTGTGTGTGTGTGTGTGTGTGTGTGTGTGTGGCTTTCGAAGTTTGTTAAGCATTGTTGTGGTGTGACTGCAACGACAGTGTGAAGTGTCCCTGTGTTAAGATGTAGTGACTACAGTACATCTGATGACTACACCTTCATCAGTTTGAGTCGCATCACAACCGTGGAGACACAAACACAAACGACTCAAGTCAACTCCTTCATGCCGCAGTGGCGGATTAAGATGGTCAGTGGCCCCTAGGCTACTCCTTTGTGTGAGCCCCCCCCCCACCCCCATACACGAGCCTCCCCAGTGTTCAAGTTATGTGGGAGCCAATGGGAGCTGAGCTCCCATGAAAGTAGTAAAATCATACATTTGTGGGGGTCGCTAATAATACTTTACCACAACCATTATTTGATCCCAAAAAAAAGTCAATGTAATGAATATTATTTATATTTATTTATATGATAAATATTCTAAAATAAACACGTTTTCCAAAAGAATTCAGCTGCACCTGTTATGACACCTAACGTTGAAACTGTTGAAATAGCAGAGCTCAAACAAAAGCAAGTGCTTCCGAAGAAAGTAGCAGAACTCACCTCCAGTATAAGGAGACAGCTAGCTAGTTCGTTCAGGGCAGCCTATACTGTCGCTAAAGAAAGGATGCCTTATATACAGTTGGCCCCTGCTCACCGATCCGATCATTCATGTGCCCAGATTGTAGAGCACATTGCACAAGAGATGAAAAACTAATTCATTTCTAATGTCAAATCACTTGATTACCGTATTAGCATAACATTAGATGAAAGCACAATTCATGGACGAGCATACATGATTATTTATGTCAGGTGCGATGTCACTGGAAATGGAGATGTGGACAATGTGTCGTGCTAACAGGGAAAGTGAATGGACTGTATAGCAAAAACAACAAAATTATTGGCCGAGATACCCGTGACTATCGCTTATAGCTGTTGTTTCATGTGGTGCTGTTGATGTGGTGAAATGAGTAGCCTATGGCTAATTAAAACTTGTAAGTCCCATCGCTGTGTGGGCATGATTCGCACGCGTGCATGAGAACATTTCGCACTGTTATTTTGGAGACCCCCACAAAGCTCAGCTTATAACTCGAACCCTGAGCCTCCCCCCTCCCCAAAATACACAACTCACGAGCACCCTGCACACACACACCACTCATAATGCTTTACCATAAAACACATTGTGCTTTAATAACATAATGCAAACAATAAAAAAAAAGGTTCAGTGCATTAAGGCCAGGGCTGGACTTAGGGGGGTGGGGGCCCCTGGGCTTGAGTCACTGTTCGGGCTCCTACCTACACCAAAAATGATAAGCTACAACTAGGCTACACCAACCAGAACCTATGACCAGAAACACACGTATCCCAATGGAGTATGTTATTGACATAAAGCACATGAAGAAAAAGCAAGGCTGTTCTGTGAGGACAACAGAAAAAACTTAGGAGTAGGCTATACTTGAATAGCAAGTGGTCCCTCAGCAGAGAGAGAGAGAAAGAAAGAGAGAGAGAGAGAATGCCATGTCAAACCTTAATGGGTTCTTTTTTAGGGAAAGAAAGACTATTCATTTATTCATTTTTTTATATTCATAATATTTTTCCTTTAACATGAATCAATTATTTAAATTAAATGTAAGTATACTGCCTTGAGCTGCTGGTCATCTTTTCTTTAACATGAACGAAAATGTCATTAAATTAAAGTGTACCTTTCTATTATCATACAATATTTCCTTGAACATGTAAACAAAATAATCATACAGTTGTCTTTCTATTAGTTGTCTCTGTCATACTGAACTGTTTGTTATCATCCTGAACTATCTCTGTTGCTCACCTCACCTCAGTTCTGTCTCTGTTGCTCTCCTCTCCTGTTGTCTGTCTCTCTGTTGCTGTCCTGTTGTCTGTCTCTCTGTTGCTCTCCTCTCCTGTTGTCTGTCTCTCTGTTGCTGTCCTGTTGTCTGTCTCTCTGTTGCTCTCCTCTCCTGTTGTCTGTCTCTCTGTTGCTCTCCTCTCCTGTTGTCTGTCTCTCTGTTGCTCTCCTCTCCTGTTGTCTGTCTCTCTGTTGCTCTCCTCTCCTGTTGTCTGTCTCTCTGTTGCTCTCCTCTCCTGTTGTCTGTCTCTCTGTTGCTCTCCTCTCCTGTTGTCTGTCTCTCTGTTGCTCTCCTCTCCTGTTGTCTGTCTCTCTGTTGCTCTCCTCTCCTGTTGTCTGTCTCTCTGTTGCTGTCCTCTCCTG